>NC_041404.2:103324885-103442385 GCF_900747795.2 Erpetoichthys calabaricus
CGCTAGCTAAGCGGAGGCAAGGTGCACTGCAACACGTGGCGAGACGTGGAGTAACTGGAACAGAGGCTGGCGAGTGAATGAGGAAGGTCCCGCCCCCATGCTCTGAGCCCACAGGCACTCTGTTGGATTTGCATAAATTCATCGATACCGCAAGTGAACTATGGTACTTAGTGTGACTATTTGAGACTTACTTTTCTGTTCAGGTACCCATTTCCTTTATGTAATCCGCGGATTCTCCGCTATTTTTTGTTCGTTTATTACGATTATAGTTATTTATTGATTCCCTTCTTTAGCTGACTGCCTGCTCATATAAGGCGCTCCGCTTTTTTTTTTTTTTTTGAACAGGTTTGATTCATCCAAGTGATCACTCGGGCTCCGTTCATTCACTTCTGCTTTTAAATTTTTATTAAGAAGAAAAGAAAACCTTTTAAAATTGAAGGAAAATATACCAATAACAGTTTGTTAAGGATCTGTTTTTTTTGTGAAGCTGCCTTCACTCGAGTGATCACTTTGAGCTTTAAGCCTGAGAAATCACCCCGTAAATGCACACGTTTAATTGCACATCTGTTAATATGTATGCTTACAAAGTATTAAAAGACACTCAACAATTAACGTCATTTACCTTCGTTCCCGCGTTTGACTCGTGCTGTATCTCTTCCTTGTTTTCACTTCACGTGATTACGTAGGAGGCGTAATACGTGATGACATGATACGTGACTCCGCCTCCTCCATTAGAGTATATGGACAAAAAACAGGTTCCAGTTATGACCATTACGCGTAGAATTTCGAAATGAAACCTGCCTAACTTTTGTAAGTAAGCTGTAAGGAATGAGCCTGCCAAATTTCAGCCTTCTACCTACACGGGAAGTTGGACAATTAGTGATGAGTGAGTCAGTCAGTCAGTGAGTCAGTCAGTCAGTGAGGGCTTTGCCTTTTATTAATTAGTATAGATAAGATTCTGCTGGGGGGTTTCGCAAGATGTGATTGTTAGATATTTCAATTGGCTGGCTGACAATATGATGAATTAATTCATTCATCCATTTTCCCAAACAATAAAACTTTTTGATGTTGCTTATTACCTACTAGCATGTTTTCCTTTCCTTGGGTGGTTTGACTTTGTATCGAATGAGCTGTTGCTCACAAACTCCCGAATGAGGCACATTACCTGCATTGTGAGGGATTGTCAATTACTGCACTACAGCCATGTGACGCAATTCCCCAAGGGTGATCTTGTTTGCAGGATCCTCATTGTTGAGGGCCCAAGTGGCTGGACCAGACCAAAGGGATGCCCATGTAACACCTGGCTGTGGCACATAGATGGTCCTTTCTAGAAGGTGGGACTGGACCACGTGTCTGCCTGGGAGATTGCCAAACAGGATCCCAAGCTGTTTTGTCATGTGGTTGGGTGCAACAATGCGCTGTACCAGTGCATGCTCCCCAACCTGACCTGACCTGAGAATAACATGTTTGCTGTAGGACTTGATGTTACGCTTTATTTGTAGGTATTGCTTTTCGTATAACTTTGAAGCAATGTGGCATGCATTTTTGCAGTACAAACCTCATGGGTTCAATTACAATATGTGATGCACATTCTCTGTTTGTAAGAGTACTGCTCAGAAACCTGTTTCAACTTCTTAGTGTACCAGTGACCAGGGACATGCATTCATGGAAGGCAGGTGAGGCAGTGAAAAGGCACAAGGTGAGGCAGACAGTACCGTGCTGCACCGAAGGGGGCGCATGTGAGCCTAACAGGTGCTTGTTGCTACTGCCGTTCTACACAGAGGCTCTCTGCGCCAATAAGTAAGTGATATCAGAAAGTCAAGTGCACTGCAGTGGTCTGTTTATTTTTATTTTTTGTTCTGACTGCCTGCCAAAATTGAAGATTAAGATTTTTATAACTAAAGGAAAATAAGGAGGTCTTTTAAAAGAAAGTGACAAGAGATTTTCGTGGAGAAGGATAGGTGCATGGATTTTGTTTACAAATAAAGGGAAGACCATAAACGGTGTTCAATTTTATAAAACAATGGGATCAGACTAAAAAAAAAAACAATCCAATATTTAAAAACTAAATTTTGACCTTAAATAAAACATTCTTTTGTTTTTCTTGTTATCCTTTTTGTTGGACAGTCTGTGTTAAAATTGATTAAAGCATCAGAATTAAAAAACAACTAAATATTTCAATTAAGGTCAAAATTGAAATACATTTTTTGTACACCACTCAATACTTTCATTTGTATTAAATAAGTATGAATTGTGGAATTGCAATAGCAAATTTAGAACACGTGGAGGGCTCCCTCTCGCTGCTATAAATGTAACGTTCTTTCTTATCCAATATTTACCTTACCTATGTGTGTGTAAAGAATGCTGAAGACATATGAAACATAACCAGTAGTAAAAGTGCATGCTGCCAACTAGTGAATAAGCTACTCTTTTGGGTTCATATATTTGTAAATCTTTTTTTTTTTTTTTATTAATTTTTATTGTAATCATTCCATACAAATAGATCAATGTATAACCAAACAAATTAAAGACAAATCAGACCCCACCCCAGAGAAGGAGAGCTTAGCTAAAGGAGAGTTGCTTAGGGCTTTTTAATAAGGCAACAATAAGCAAAGGAAAGGGAGAATTAAATATATATTTAAATAAGAGATGGAGAAGGGAATTAAATGCGGTAATAGTTATTTCTCTTATTCTAAAAAAATATTGATCAGATCCTGCCAGGTTTTGAAAAAATTTTGTACAGATCCTCTAACTGAGAATTTGATTTTTTCCAATTTCAAATAATATAAAACATCGGTTTCCCACTGACTTATCAGAGGAGAGTTAGGATTCTTCCAATTTAACAGAATAAGTCTGCGTGCCAAAAGTGTAGTAAATGCAATCACCGTTTGCTTGTCCTTTTCCACTTCAAGTCCGTCTGGAAGATCACCGAACACAGCTGTTAATGGGTTAGGAGGGATTGTGACCCCAAGGCTGTCTGAAAGGCACTTAAAAATTTTTGTCCAAAATGATGTTAATTTGGTGCAGACCCAGAACATGTGACCCAGTGAGGCAGGAGCTTGGTTGCAGCGTTCGCAGGTTGGATCTTGCCCTGGAAACATTTTGGACAGTTTTAAGCGAGACAGATGAGCTTGATACATAATTTTTAGTTGAATAATTCTATGCTTTGCGCATATGGAGCTCAAGTGAATTCTCTGCTTTGCTACCTTCCATTCCTTTTCTGATATATTGATTAAGAGATCTTCTTCCCAATGTCCTCTTGGATCTTTGAAAGGTAGGGATTCTAATAGGATTTTATATAATGCAGAAATTGTGTTTAATTCCTCGAAATTGAGCAGTATTTTTTCCAGCATTGTGGAGGGTGCGAGGTGGGGAAAATCGGGCAATTTCTGTTTAACAAAATTTCTAATTTGAAGATAGTGAAAGAAATGTGTAGCTGGGAGGTTGAATTTGGAACATACTTGTTCAAAAGATGCAAATATGTTGTCTATATAAAGATCTCTGAGCATTTTAATCCCAAAACTTTTCCAGGTATTAAAAACTGGATATGTTTGCGAGGGTTGAAAGAGGTGGTTTTCTTGCAGAGGTGCCACTGATAAAAGATTTTCCATCTTAAAATGCTTTCTAATTTGGTTCCATATTTTAAGTGAGTAAAGCACAATTGGGTTATTAGTATATTTGCGATAACTTGCATTTATTGGAGAGCAGAGCAGGGAGTATAAAGAAGTACTACAGGATTTTATTTCTATTGCGGACCAGGCCTGTGTATGTTCATTTATTTGTGTCCAGGTTTTAATGGCTTGTATGTTTGCTGCCCAGTAATAAAACTGAAAATTAGGTAGAGCCATGCCACCTTCTGCCTGAGGTCTTTGTAGGGTTGCTCTTCGGATACGTGGGTGTTTTGAGTTCCAAATGAATGAGGTTATTGTTGAATCTAATTGCTTAAAAAATGATTTATTGATATATATTGGAATGTTTTGAAATAAAAAAAGAAGTTTAGGAAGGATATTCATCTTAACAGCGTTAATTCTTCCGGCTAGAGTGAGATGAAGGGTTGACCATCAATCCAGGTCTTGCTTAATTTTTTCCATACAGACGGCAAAATTTTGTTGATAAAGAGCTTTATGTTTACTTGTGATATTTACCCCAAGGTATTTAAACTGATCTGCTATGGTAAAAGGTAGGGTGTCCAATCTGATATTATATGCTTGTGAATTCACTGGAAAGCGTATACAGTAATCCCTCCTCCATCGCGGGGGTTGCGTTCCAGAGCCACCCGCGAAATAAGAAAATCCGCAAAGTAGAAACCATATGTTTATATGGTTATTTTTATATTGTCATGCTTGGGTCACAGATTTGCGCAGAAACACAGGAGGTTGTAGAGAGACAGGAACGTTAATTCAAACACTGCAAACAAACATCTGTCTCTTTTTCAAAAGTTTAAACTGTGCTCCATGACAAGACAGAGATGACAGTTCTGTCTCACAATTAAAAGAATGCAAACATATCTTCCTCTTCAAAGGACACGGAGAGGAAAGCAAACAAATCAATAGGGCTGTTTGGCTTAAGTATGCGAAGCACCGCCGGTACAAAGCTGTTGAAGGCGGCAGCTCACACCCCCTCCGTCAGGAGCAGAGAGAGAGAGAGAGACAGAGAAACAAAGTCAAAAATCAATACGTGCCCTTTGAGCTTTTAAGTATGCGAAGCACCGTGCAGCATACTTAAAAGCTGCACACAGAAGGTAGTAACGTGAAGATAATCTTTCAGTATTTTTAGACGAGCGTCCGTATCATCTAGGTGTGCGAACAGCCCCCCTGCTCACACCCCCTATGTCAGGATCACAGATAGTCAGCGCAAGAGATAGAGAAAGAAAAGTAAGTTGGGTAGCTTCTCAGCCATCTGCCAATAGCGTCCCTTGTATGAAATCAACTGGGCAAACCAACTGAGGAAGCATGTACCAGAAATTAAAAGACCCATTGTCCTCAGAAATCCGCGAACCAGCAAAAAATCCGCGATATATATTTAAATATGCTTACATATAAAATCCGCGATAGAGTGAAGCCGCGAAAGGCGAAGCACGATATAGCGAGGGATCACTGTACTTTTATTCAGATTAATTTTAAGACCAGGTATCTTTTGAAATTCTGTTAGTGCTGTTAGAACTGCAGGGACAGTGTTTTCTGGGTCTGATATATATAAAACCATATCATCTGCATACAGAGAAATTTTCTGTTCCAGTGCTTCTCTGACAATCCCCTTTATCTGATAAGAATTTCGGCAGTGAACCGCCAGTGGTTCAATGGCGATTGCAAACAGCAGTGGGTGACAAGGGACATCCTTGTCTGGTGCCACGTTCTAGCTTAAAGTAGTCTGAGCAAATGTTATTAATACAAACTGAAGCTTCTGGATTGGTATACAGTAGTTTGATCCATGCACAAATATTCGGGCCAAACCCAAATTTCTCCATTGCAGTGAAAAGGTAGTTCCATTCAATCATATCAAATGCTTTTTCTGCGTCTGATGATAGTAATATCTCTGGGGTGTTTGATTTTGCTGGGGAATATATAACATTAAACAAGCGTCGGAGATTGGAAGATAGATGTCGGCCTTTAATAAATCCAGTTTGATCCTGTGATATTACCGAGGGCAGCACTTTCTCCATCCTTCTAGCTAGAATTTTTGAGAGTATCTTAACATCATTATTCAGGAGTGAAATTGGTCTGTATGATGCACATTGTAACAAGTCCTTATTTTGTTTAGGAAAGACGGTGATTAATGCTTGTCGAAATGTTTGAGGTAGTATTTGGTTGTCTCTAGCTTCTGTAAATGTTGCCAATAAGAGGGGAGCTAGCTGAGTGGAGAATTTCTTATAAAATTGTACAGGGTAACCATCAGGGCCTGCTGATTTCCCGCTTTGTATTGACTTTATAGCATCTAGTAATTCTGTTAGCGTTAGAGGAGAAGTCAGTTCCTCACCAGCCATGAACCTCACCGCACACGAAAAATCTAATGCTTATGCTCTGAAATCTTCACATAAAGGGTCAGCTTTCTCCAAAGATGAGAGACAAGATTTAAGTTCAGCTATTTTTTGCTTGCATACTCGACCCATAATTACTAGCATATCCAATTGTGAGATTGTATGTAAACACCTTTTACAGCCAAGCAGACACACAGGATCATTAACAGAGATTATTTTAACATTAATGAATTTTTCAAGTTTTGAAGCAAGTGTATCATAAAATGGGCGGCACGGTGGCGCAGTGGGTAGCGCTGCTGCCTTGCAGTTGGGAGATCTGGGGACCTGGGTTCGATTCCCGGGTCCTCCCTGCGTGGAGTTTGCATGTTCTCCCCGTGTCTGCGTGGGTTTCCTCCGGGCGCTCCGGTTTCCTCCCGCATTCCAAAGACATGCAGGTTAGGTGGATTGGCGATTCTGAATTGGCCCTAGTGTGTGCTTGGTGTGTGGGTGTGTTTGTGTGTGTCCTGCGGTGGGTTGGCACCCTGCCCAGGATTGTTTCCTGCCTTGTGCCCTGTGTTGGCTAGGATTGACTCCAGCAGACCCCCGTGACCCTGTGTTCGGATTCAGCGGGTTGGAAAATGGATGGATGGATGTATCATAAAATTCTTTATTGCACTACAAAGATGTGTTTTGAGCAGTTCAGAATAATGAAGTGGGGGAGGTCAGTTTCCCTCATTATGAAGTGATGATCTAAGACATTGGCTGTTTCAAGAAACACATTAACAGAAACAGAAGCAAGCAACATAGAAGTAAAAATGTAATCTAACCTCCAGTAAGTTGTGCCTTGATGAAAAAAGCTAAAACATTTTATTTGAGAGTTTTAACAGCCAAAAAGAATTAACCAAGTTAAAATCAGAAGCAATGTTGTACAATAAGCGAATTGGCTGAGAAATGCATTGAGAGAAAGGTGCTGGCATTATGTCTAGCAAAGTATTCATGAAGATGTTTGCATTAATAAAAACAACAATATCAAAGCTTTTGAAATTCAAAGTGTTACTCATTACATGCAAAAAGAATGTAGACTCGTATGCAGTTAGTGAATCAATGCAGAATTAGACTGTTTTCTTATGACCCAATTCAATCAGTCTGTAACAGAATCTGATGGCATCATCTGAACCCATGACAATTATTTTTGACTGCAAGTTCCACTAGAGGACAATAACCTCTACCAAGAAGCTTAGAAGAGAAAATGTTCCTCATGAATCTGGAAAAAAAGACAATCAAACAAAATAGCATCAATTGAAAGGATGATGTTCCTGTGGCTTGAAATTAATTAATGGACTGTGAAACACACTTCAGTTTGTTTAAGATTGCCTGGCATATGACATCTTGAGGCAGATTGGGTACAGCAAATAAGGTTGCAAGCATAGCACTTGCGCACATCTTATGACTGGACCCATAGTTTTCATGACATGAGATGTTTCTGAACTGAAGTCAGAAAAAAAGATAGTTTGCTGCCTTTCACAGGACAGCTTCACCAAATCAACATGCCAATTAAAAGGGCATGATAAGTTTTGTTAAACACGCTTGACCCCTTGGAGTGAACGAATGAAAACAAAACTGAGTCCCATTATAAACAATTCTGCACATTCTTTCTCTAACACACTAACACTGTATATTTTCAGCCAATAAATTATTCAGCAGAAGTGTGTCAAGTAATGCTACAGGGGATCCTTTATAGCAGTGGTAAGATGTCTTTATATTTCCTCACTGTTAGTGCCAAGTCAGAAGCTTTGTTTCTTGGTATTTTTCTTTTTAGTCATTGTGGTGTATATAGATCTATTTATTTAATGAGATCCTGCTAAAAGACAGATTTTCCCCTTAGAACAAAAAAAGTTATATCTGCCTATCTTCAAAACTACCTGGTGGTTGTTAAAATGTGAAACTTTTAAAATAATGGCCTCAGACTGGGTGAATTTTGATTAGGAGTCTAAATCCTATAACATCTTTCCACAACAGGTGAATAATTGTGTGTACCATGTTCTGTAAAATGTACACTTAAATATATCCCTTACTTTTGTGCCTATTGTTTGGTTTTATAGTTGTAATTATTCTATGGGAGATATGCAATATTTTCTAAAATGTGCACAACAATAAACTTATATTTATATATTTACATGAGTCATTCACATATATTGATGATAGATAATACATTAAATTTGCTTTGAAATGTAAATACTGTAATGTAATAATTTTAGGTTTATAATTAAAATACCTGTATGCCTCTCTGTTTAATTTTTTTCTTTATATTCTCTCTCACTGTTGCTAGAAATCATAACCTCCAACTATCGCCTCATTTTTAAAAGTATTGAAAAATCCTTTACCTTTTGTTCCTTTATGCCTCTACCCTTTCATCAGTCATTAAAGTGAATATGCAGCCCTTGGGTTTCTTTGATGGCTCAGGTCAACAGACATTTCAGTCTGTAAAACCCAGTTTCTCTCTCTCTCTCTCTCTCTCTCTCTCTCTCTCTCTCTCTCTCTCTCTCTCTCTCTCTCTCTCTCTCTCTCTCTCTCTCTCTCTCTCTCTCTCTCTCTCTCTCTCTCTCTCTCTCTCTCTCTTCTTTTTCTTATACTGCTTTCTTTTATCTTCACCTTAGTCTGGTTCTCCAGATTTCTGATGTGATTTTTTTCTCATACAGTACCACTCTACTACTGGAACTTTCATCTGTCTCCTTTGCCTTTCTCCTGCAGAAAGTCTTTTCTTTTGGAACTTTAACTTTCACTTTGTTCTTTGCTTTTTGTTAGAGAGATGGAAACTCTTTTTTTTTTAAAACAGAAATATTTACATAATAACAGGCCAATCAGCCCAACAAAGCTCACCAATTCTATCCACTTAATTCCTCCAAAATCACATCAAGATTGTATCAGTGCTACTATTAGTTAAAACTGCATCTCCCAGCAGTCCCTGCAGGGGCTGTTGGGGTCGAAGGTAGTCAGAGTGGTTTGAAAGGATGGCAGGTGTCTGGAAGGAGAGGAGTGTTTTTTGTTGTTGTATTTTGTGTTTGTTTACCTGTTGGACTGCCTTCTGTTAATTAAGCCATATTTAGTCGCTGTGTCCTGGATTGTATTCGTTGTTGGGGTCTGGATCGTCTTTTGTCTACCTGTGTGCTGAGGACTGATTGTGGATTCATGGCTTTCCCGCAAGTATAGGAGCGCTCCTGAACCATCTATCCATCTTCACCCTTACAGTGTCTACTGGTAGGACTGTTTTTTCATTCCCTTTCAACATACAGATCTCTGGACTTACTCTCGTCATCTCTCATTACATCTGGTGTGGTATTCCATGGACTTTGCTGTGTGGAGTTCTGTTTTTGTGGTTAATGTAATATCGCCATAGGGGTACTGGGGTGATATTATTTTTTTCATTTATATTATTTAATTTCATTATATTCTTTAATTGTTGTTAGTCCCCAGTGTGCTTTATTTTGTCTCTGTTTGTGAGTGTGGGCGGGTCAGGCCAAGGCTGGGAGCGTCCCTGGGATCCTCTGTAAAAATAAATAAATCACCGTCATCTAGACGGTGTGAATCTTAGCGGCACCGGGCCGCTACAAGGTGCTTAAAGTCCTAATGTCTACAACACTATTTAGCTTATTCCATGTGTCTATGGAAGAAAAATTTCCTAATGTTTCTATGAATGTTTCCCTTAAAAATGTCCATCTCTGTTCCTGTATTCTTGTTGAACTCATTTTAAAGTAACAGTCTCGATCCACCATACTAATTCCTTTAATTATTTTGGACACATCAGCCATGTCACCTGTTTTAAACTTTTCTCATGGCTCATTCCTTGAAGTCCTGAAATCAGCCTACTCGCTCTTCTCTGAACTTTTGAAGTGCTTCTATTTCTGTACAGTAGCCTGGAGACAGTACTTCAGGTGAGGCCTTACCAGTCCATTATAAAGCTTGAGCATAACCTCCTTGAACGTGCATTCTACACATCGTGCAATATAACCTAACTTTCTGTTAACCTTCTTAATGACTTCAGAACACAGTCTGGAAGTTGTTGTAGTTATGAGGCCGTTATGACTACTAAATCCTTCTCATAAGGTACGCCTTAAATTTTCAGACCTCCCATTGTGTATTCAAATCTCACATTTTTATTTCCTATGTGTAATACTTTGCATTTACTTAGATTAAATTTAATCTCCCCAAGACTGTATGCTGTCCAAGTTCCTCAGGATTTGGCCCAGAAATTGATTGACAGCATGCCAGGGCGAATTGCAGAAGTCTTGAAAAAGAAGGGCCAAAACTGCAAATATTGACTGTTTATATAAACTTAATGTAATTGTCAAAGTCTAAAAGACTTTGAAACTTACAAAATGCTTGTAATTATACTTCAGTACACCACAGAAACATCTGACAAAAACATCTAAAAACATTGAAACAGCAAATTTTGTGAAAACCAATACTCATGCCCAGTGGTGGGTAGTAACAAGTTACATTTACTCCATTACTTTTATGTGAGTAACATTAAAAAAAAAATGTACTTCTAAGAGTAGTTTTACTGCACCATACTTTTTACTTTTACTTGAGTACATTTGTGAAGAAGAAACGCTACTCTTCCTCCGCTACATGGGGCAACACTCAAATCTTTTTTTCCATTATATATGCTATATTTTTGCCAGAGAGAAGTCGCCAGTGGATCTACTTCATGACTGTTTCACTAATCAGATGTAGCAACAATAACCACATGACTCCGTTTCACCAATCAGACATAGCCATGCAGTCACATGACCACACACAAATTTCCTGCATCTGCAGCCTGTGAAAGACTTTTAGTCATGCAGGGCTTCTGTTCACTGCTAAACGGTCACAGCTTCACTGCAAGAACATTGAGAGCCAACTCCTGCTGAAGCTTAACAATCACTTCACTGAGTGAAGAACAAGCAGGTTTTAATCAAACATGCACAGACACAGGCAGTCATGGTAAAATGAGACTTCTTGTACATGAACAAGCTACCTTGTTCTAATGTTATTTTCTATCAGCTGTGCTATATGGAGGGCAAGTGTGTGACGATGCCGGTCCACTACAGACTCTTTTCTTTTCTCCTTTTCTTTGATTCCCCCTTCTTTTTTTTGTGCCGACCCGTATATATACACTCCCGTCTCCGTGGGCCTTAATCACACGCCGCAGAAAGCCAATGAAGCAATTGAGAATGATCGCACCCGCACATGCAGGTGTGACTAGGGAATCCATTCCCGGATTGGTTTATCCATTCCCGGGAATTCGGTAATCCCGCATTTCATTCCCGGGAATCCCGGGCTCCCGGACATGACACAGTGCACGGGCATCTCACATGTGAATGGTTTTAGAACAACCGACACTTACTTTTAATAAAACTACTGCAATATGTTGACACAAATAAAAGATTAACCTTATCTACAAGCAGTTCATGCTATCATATAAGTACATGTATCTTTAGTTGCAGTAATAAGAGCATAGAAAGCACAACATCCTCACAGTTGGCGCAGTGGTAGTGCTGCTGCTTTGCAGTAAGGAGACTATGGAAGATTGCGGGTTCGCTTCCCAGTTCCTCCCTGTGTGGATAGTGCTTTGAGTACTGAGAAAAGCGCTATATAAATGTAATTTATTATTATTATTATTAACGTGTCCAGCATGCGGTCGTCCAGGCAAGAACGCACCTTCGTGCAGAAGTACGCCAGCCGCTAAGAAAGCACGCTCTGCCTCCACTGAAGTAGGCGGCACAATCATCAGATACTGATACACTTGTTCTAAACAATGCCCACGCTTGCTGTTGCTCTGAAACACCGCCATTTAAGCTTTTACGTATGCATCCAGTTTCATGTCATCATTCTGTGATGGCAAGTTTCTTGGCACAGATAATGCAGATGCAACAGACTGACGCATTGCAATTTAAAGTTGCTGTTCAAAGCTGTTGTCTGATGAAATGCAAGCTGCAGCAGTGGCGCCACCTGAATTATTTTCAACTATAACTCTGTTATTTCGTGATTGATTTTTACACGCTATATATGCGAGCTTGACCGTTCCCGTTTTTCCCAGGAATTACAGCAGTTTGGAATGGATTCCCTAGGTGTAGTGCATTCTATTACTATCATTTCAGGCCCATCTAGACATGCATCCACTTCTTCAGTATACACAAGAAGACATAGCATTACAACAAAATGAATACCACACTCTTTTTAATATGCTGTTTTCTTTATTCCTTTCTGATCCCCTGTTTCACTGTGTTTAGAGTGTTGAAGGAGAACACCATGAGAAGGCAGTAGAACTGCTGAAGGCAGCACATGGATCAGTAAAATTGGTGGTGCGTTATACTCCAAAAGTCCTGGAAGAAATGGAGGCAAGGTTTGAAAAGATGAGGAGTGCTCGTCGACGTCAGCAGCATACTAGCTACTCGTGAGTTGATTAATCCAGCTGTGCTTGCTAGAAATGTAGCTTCATGGATGTTTCTTGATAATACTTATGTTTAAATACATATTGTCTTTTTTAGGTTTGTATTTTAGTCCTGTTGGCAATTTCTGATTCTGTTGTTTTTCACTACTATAACTAAAATTTTATTTACTTTATTATTATTGTGGAGACCAGCCTCGATACAGACAGGCAGACACCGATTGTTTAATCACCACAACGCGTTTATTCATATTTACAATATTTACAACACCACGCACAACCCGGTGCCCCTGCACCACACACCCTCAATCCAGGCCTCTTCACTCTCCAGCCTTCCTTCACTGCCTCCACTCCTCTCTTCCAAGCTACATCCTCTTCCACCTGACTCCAGCTGATGAATGGAGGGAGGCGGCCCCTTTTAAGTCCACTTGGACGTGCTCCAGGTGCCTCCTGATGAGCTTCCTGCGGCACTTCCTGGTGTGGCGGAAGTGCCGCATGAGCACCTGGAAGTACTCCGGGTGTCCCTGACGTCCAGGGCTTCTCAGGCATCTGGGCGCCCCCTGGCAGTGACCACGGGCCCCTATAGCAGGGGTAGGCAACGTCAGTCCTGGAGAGCCGCAGTGGTTGCAGGTTTTTGTTCCAACCCAGTTTCTTAATGAGCAATCAATTATTGCTGATGAAACACTTATTGCTTAAGTGATAGTTTGATGCTTCATTTTAGTGGTCTCGCTTGTTAAGTCTCCCCGCCCTTAATTGCTTATTTCAATCTTAAACAGCTGCATTCAGTGTGTTAATGGCTCCTTATTTAGTAATAAGATGTAAAAGACAAAGCAGCCAGAAGTTCTCCATCTAGCAGCTAGATGGAGAACTTCTGGCTGCTTTGTCTTTTACATCTTATTACTAAATAAGGAGCCATTAACACACTGAATGCAGCTGTTTAAGATTGAAATAAGCAATTAAGGGCGGGGAGACTTAACAAGCGAGACCACTAAAATGAAGCATCAAACTATCACTTAAGCAATAAGTGTTTCATCAGCAATAATTGATTGCTCATTAAGAAACTGGGTTGGAACAAAAACCTGCAACCACTGCGGCTCTCCAGTACTGACGTTGCCTACCCCTGCCCTATAGGGCTGAGCTTCCATGCTCTGTTCCTATGGTCCCCATACAAACCAGGGCGGCTGCCCTCTTGTGGTCCGGAGGAAGCATAGTCCCTCTCCTGGTCCTTCCAGGTGTCCCGGCTGGGCACTGCCCCCAGCCTCTTGCCACATTGCCCCTTCATCAGCTGAGACCTGTAGGGGCCAGCGGCCCATCCCACGAGGGCAGGTTTCCCACGTTGGGTAGCCAACACACTCCTGTCCAGGGTCCGGTCCTACAAAACAAACGCTAGAAAGAGGGGCGAAGACGTTGCCTTGACACCACCACTCAGCATCTCTCCATGTCATATACAGGCAACGCTCCCCCCTCCGACCGGTACCCCGGCACTCGCCACTTTGGCACCCCCTCCGAGACCTCCGTGCCCCCTAGATTGGGACATTTGACGGAACCCCTGGTAACCCCGTCTTCTCAGCCAATTTCAGGGCTTCCCTCTGACTCCGCAGAGGGAGGCCCATCACCGGATGCAAGCTCCCAGTCTCACGTCCTTCTTTATCGGAGGAGTCGGCTCTCTTCCTCCGGGTCCTCCTCTTTCTCTGGGAAGCCTTGATGGTTTGGGTCTCCCTATGGGAAAGGTAGAGACCCCATGCCGTCTGTGTCCCTGTAGAGCGGCGTGAGACCGATGCTGGTTCTGGGCATAGGGCTCTTGGACACCCGGCACAAATCAGCCGGTGTCATGACTGCCCTCTTGATCTCTGTCACCACACGATCGGCCATCACAGCCACGTCTATTGTTGGAGGCTACTCGGTACCCAGAACTGATCGATACTGGGCCCCCTTCGCATGTCTTCCCTTTCCCTTTATGACACAGGTGTCATTTTCCTGGGTCACCGCGTCTCTCCAACTGGAGAATTCAGCATCGCACTGCTTCCTCCACTGCTATAGAGTCTTCAGTGACGCGATCGCCTTCCGCTCCAGCTTCTTCAATACATCACGGAGGGCATGTATTACCTGAAATAGTGACTCTGTGAGCTGAAGGCAATCCTCCAGCTCGCGTAGAGCCGCCAGCAAGCACAGAACATCAGCCGGCAGTGGACATACCTTTCGATCGGTCCTACGCGCTGGTTGTGTGCTTTGGAGCCTCTTCCTGGGCTCAATCGGGTCCTCCCCTGGCACTCCATTTGTCCCTGGTTTTCCTTCCACCAGCACCTCCGGGCATGGCGGAAGTGCTGACGTCCAGGGCTTCTCAGGCGTCCGGGTGCCCCCTGGCAGTGACCACTTCCCCTATTGGGTTGAGTTTCCATGCTCCGTTCCCGTGGTCCCCATACAAACCAGGGCGGCTGCCATCTTGTGGTCCAGAGGAGGTGTAGTCCCTCTCCCAGTCCTTCCAGGCGTCCTGGCTAGGTACCGCCCCAAGCCGCTCGCCACATTATATAAAGTTATGTCACATTTCTGTTTGAGTGCACCCTTCTGCCTTTAATTTTTATTTACCTAAGGCACTTGAATTTTTTATTGTAATTGTTCTTTCTTGAGTTAATTACACAATTTTAGTTTAGATTCACTTCAGATAGGTTACAGATTATTACAGGAATCCTGGTTAGTGAGACTGAAGTGCATAGTGTATAAGATATTAATACAAGTCTTCAAAATATCCTAATTTCCTAAATATTCTAATTGCCAGTAAAAAGAGTGCCATGCCACCAAAAACCGTAATATCTGAAAGAGCATTTTAGCCTGGTGAATAAGATTTTTTTTTCTGGATAGTACTCTTGGTTTTTCATTAGTTATGTCCACCAAGTTTAACGTATACATATGGATTCTTATTGTATGAAAATTTATTACTATGTTAGCAGTGGAGTCATTTGTATGGCTCTGAATGTGTGAAATATAAGAGTTTTATAGCTTTTCTAATTTAATATTAATTAGCAGTACTGTAATTGCTGTTAGAAATCTGTTACTTTTGAACGACCAAAAACTCAATGATACATTCAAGAGAATTCACAATAATATAAAATAATTGGTAAAATGTTTATCAGAAGTGTCTTGAGATCTGAAATTAAAATTTAGAGCAGATGGAACACAAACCGGGTAAAGTTCTAAAATTTAAAGGTTATTTTGTAAAATCTAATTTTACAGTATACGGTAAAGCCTAAAGCATTTCACTTCATATTTGAAATACTCATTGTAGGGCATTGTTTATTTTAAGAACACAAATGGATTTTTGCAAACTGGGTGATAATAAATCTGACAAAATTGTTAGCCACAGATTGTTTACATTAAGAATCACAAATCTGTGCTGCCAGATACCTAATAGTGTGTTTGAAAGTAGTATCCCATGAAGCATACAGTACATTTTGGCGTAACATTGTTGTAGAAAGAATATTCTAAATGCAGCAGGTTTGAAATTTTATATTTTTATTCCCAGAGTGCATTGAATTTCACAATTCTGCAGCATTGATATTGAACACTGTCCCCTTGTATTTATGATACTTTGTTTATTCAAATAGTTGTCTCCTGAAATTATTTAAATTCACCCCAATATTCTTTTCCACCACTACCAAACCAGAGTCATGACACTCACTGATTTGGGATCAGGTTGTCTGTTTCTTTGCTGTCTTATTTTCATCTGATTGTCTACTGTTCAATGCCATTTTCATTTTTGTGATTTTTGCAATGAAATTTGGGATAAATTGTATTAAGCTTGTCCTCATGCAACAGTGTACCTTTCTTCCTGGCAGCAAACTAACACCTTTGTTGCACCATAATCAGTGAAAACCCTATTACCACTGAACAGTGTGAGACCTTTTCAATAATGCTGTCATTGATTGGTCACTTGTACTACATGTCACAGTTGTGCATAACAGACAGAAATTATATTATATATGCAACAACTAATCTTTATGCATATTTACTCATTGTTACCCATTGTTATGCGCAAGCTGTTATAGTGCATGTTGGTTTCTTGGTTGATGTGCAATAAGACTTGAACTTTGTACTAGGGAAAAGTGGGAAAAAAAAGTGGAAAAGTTGCAGAATTCTAGTGATACAGAATATGAAGACCTTGAGTCACAGTTTTGACTGTATTGAGAACGACATTTTTTGCTGAAGGATTCAATGCCATGCCTGATGTGTAAGTACTGCTTACTATAACTTTAAGCATCATGGCATGCACTTTTACAGTACAAGCGTCATGGGTTTAATTACCATGTACAGATGCTGTTTGCTTTTCGTTTTCCATAGTTTTCATAGTTTTCTGACCATATGTCAGTTTTTCTGAGCAGTGCTCTCCCAGATTCAACTTCTTTGCGTACCTGCTAGTGGACCTCTTTGATCTAATGTTATTGGCCATGCAAACTTTTTTTATATTTCAATCAGATATATTTCAACTGCTCCACACTGTTTCATGCAGTTTCACTTGAGGACCCCCCTCTACCCCACATCCCAACCACCCCTCATAACCCCACCCCCATAACCCAGCACTGGAAGAAACGGTATGAAAATATATGTATGTACTTAGTTTTTTCCTAACATCAATTGCAAGAAAATGTGGCAATAAATAAATAAATAACACAGTAAACTTTTGCGGGGAAAATGCAACAAAATGCTGGAGAAGATAAGGGGAATTACAGCACAATACTCAATCTCTTGTACAAAATATAAGGTTTTTCTATGTCTAATAATAAACAAATTGTTTCAAGGACTGGCAAGGCTTAGATGCAAATATAATTATATGTGCATAGTTACAAATATTTTACTTGTTACTTCAGAGTGATACATAGTTTGTGTGTGTTTGGATATATAATATTTTTTTTTCTAAAAAATAAAAAATATATTAACTGTAACTACAATACTTTTTTGAGAGGTGCAAGAGACTAAACATTTTCAAAAAGGGACACAATGTTTCCAAAAAGGGAGATACTTTATGCCAAACAGTATAACTTTTGAATTCTATGGGACAGTGCTGGGCAGTACATTGCCTTTTGATTGTATATTGATATATTTTCAAGCAGAGTACAGGATTTAACAGTACCGTTTACATCAAACTACTTTTATAATGTGTAAATATACATAATGCGTTTCTGTAGAACGGACACTGTAAAGCTGTGCCAGTGGTAGGTAGCATCACTGTGACGCTCTCATTTTCCATGCAAAGCCGACCCTGCTCACTCACAACTTCCTGCACTGCAACATGGAAAGAGACACTGCTCATTTGAAAGTGCTAAAGATGATTTAGTTTGTAATCAGAAAAACAAAGGTTCAGATATTTGGAGAAACTTCAGATGAGCAGCAGAACACTGTCATTTGCAGAGATGCTGTGAACAGGTTGCATCAAAAAGTGGAAACACTTCAAATCTTTTTCATCATTTACTACAGTGACATAAAGTGCAGAACAAACAGTGTGTTAAACTAAGTTCTTCTGCTACAGCATCCCTTCTGCCTCAACATTCTGCTCCAAAACAAAGTATGGTGTAAGCTTCATTTACATGGGGTATGCCTTATGATAACAACAGCACCAAGTGGCACGATATAACGGAGGCAGTGACCTACCATATCGCCAAAATATGGTCCCTGTTGCAACTGTGGAACAAGTTGGCTTTTAAAAACTACTAAAAACCATTGATCCAAGATACAAGTTGGCCAGTCACAACAGTTTTTTAAGAGAATTCTAAAACAGGATGGCTTAACTTTTGTAAATGTATTTTAAGTAGGAAGTCATTTTTTTAAATGAGATAACTAATTTATAATAAAGAAAAATATCCAGTCTTGCATTTAAAATGTTATAACAAAAAATAAGCAAGACATTTCGATACAGTAGGTAAAGATTAAATGTAAATTTACATCATTAGTTTGTAAATTGTTACAAGATGAAAAGGTTCATTAATTGATTGACCCTTAAGGTGCAGGAGTTTCATATCACTTAGTAATCAATGTCTTTCTTGGATATGCAAATTCTTCTACTTTTTACAAGGGTTTTTTCTCTAGATACTATGTGTTTCCTCCCATATCACAGAAATTTGTGGATTTATTTGATAACAGTATTTTTTTCTAGTATGAATGATTGTTGTGTATGGGCTGGTGCCCTCTACAGGGTTAATGTTTTGGCTTGCAGCTGATGCTGCTAGGTTAGGCTCCATCCTATTCTGAACCATAAACCTTGATTGGATTAAATAGCATTTAAGAATGTTTTGGTATGAAGTGCCTGTTTTAACTTGTATTTATTTACTGGGTGATCAAATTAATATATGTGAGAGTGTGTGGTGTGTTTTAATTGATACACATTAAAGGGTAAGTGTGGTTTTTTGAAGTCAAAGCTGTTTTTTCACAATCATGGCATGCATTATTTTGCCCCAGAAACTTGAGGTGTCAAATGAAACTGTGTTTCTAAATTTAAAAGTAACACTTCTCTTACAATAACAGTATATGGACCGTCATAGAAAACATGGAATAAATTCCTTAAAAACTTAAGTGACGATGTTAACTTCAAATCCAGGAAAATGTTAATTTTGTAAGTATTCAGATAAATAAGCCCTTATTTTATGCTATTGTGGACGAAGGTTTGAGGCAAACAGCAGGCAGACAGCAGATATAGAGTAAAAAAAAGCAATTTCTTTATTCTTGGTGAGCAGAGAGAGACCACTGCAGCCCCTGTCAGCTTGTGTCACTGACAGTTACCAGCAATAGCCCCCTCTTGGGGGGGTGAGCTTTATTTTATAACAGAGATTTACATCTTAGAGACAGTCTGTCATAAGACAAGGTTACACAATTCTTTGGGGGAATTTAGTAATACCCTAAGTTCTTGTCTATAAGCCGCGGCTTATCTAAGGAAAAAAGTTGTGAAAATGAAAAAATAGAATATCGGCTTATACATAAGTCCGGCTTATACATCCATCGCAGGGGTTGCGTTCCAGAGCCACCCGCGAAATAAGAAAATCCACGAAGTAGAAACCATATGTTTATATGGTTATTTTTATATTGTCATGCTTGGGTCACAGATTTGCGCAGAAACACAGGAGGTTGTAGAGAGACAGGAACGTTATTCAAACACTGCAAACAAACATTTGTCTCTTTTTCAAAAGTTTAAACTGTGCTCCATGACAAGACAGAGATGACAGTTCCGTCTCACAATTAAAAGAATGCAAACATATCTTCCTCTTCAAAGGAGTGAAGCAAACAAATCAATATGTCTGTTTGGCTTTTAAGTATGCGAAGCACCGCGGCACAAAGCTGTTGAAGGCGGCAGCTCACACCCCCTCCGTCAGGAGCAGGAAGAGAGAGAGAGAGACAGAGAGAGAGAGACAGAGTTTGTTTTTCAGTCAAAAATCAATACGTGCCCTTCAAGCTTTTAAGTATGCGAAGCACTGTGCAGCATGTCTTTTCAGGAATCAGCTTTACAAAAGATAGCAACGTGAAGATAATCTTTCAGCATTTTTAGACGAGCGTCCGTATCGTCTAGGTGTGCAAACAGCCCCCCTGCTCAATCCCCATACGTCAGGATCACAGATAGTCAGCGCAAGAGAGACAGAGAAAAGTAAGTTGAGTAGCTTCTCAGCCATCTGTCAATAGCGTCCCTTGTATGAAATCAACTGGGCAAACCAACTGAGGAAGCATGTACCAGAAATTAAAAGACCCATTGTCCGCAGAAATCCGCGAACCAGCAAAAAATCCGCGATATATATTTAAATATGCTTACATATAAAATCACAATTTAAATGACCGCTACGCGCGCGTGTTGACTCGGCGACGCCCAGAGCAGAAAGAACGTGCTCCGGCCGCTCCAACCGCGCCATGCAGGGAGTGAGAGAGACGCCAATATCTCACACTCTCTCCCCCCTTAAAGAAATTAAATGGGTGTGAGTGAGACCACTGACCTCCCTCCCTTCTATTAGTTATAGGTTATAGTACGTTCGGCTTATCCATGAGTCCGGCTTATCTTTGATACGATTTTATTTTAAAAATTCGTATGATTTTTGGTCTCCGGCTTATACATGAGTCCGGCTTATAGACAAGAACTAGGGTATTACGACACATTTGTTCAAAACAACTTTAGAAGAAGTGAAAGAACCTATTACTGTTGATTAAACAAAAATCACAGACGTTTGGAAAATAAAAAAGATTAGCAGTTTTCCTGAGTACAGACTATAAGTCAGCAGTTTGACAAAAATGTTGCAGGTTTGTTCTTTCAGCTTTGTGTACACACTTAATTTTTTTTTATATGTAATTGTTTATTAATAAACAATTAATCTTTAGTTCATTAGTTTAAGTCATATTAATAATCAATTAATCCATAGCCTATTACTACAAACTAGTAATATACTTATATTGTTAAAATGATTATACAGTTAATGGTTTCCCTCTTTTTACAATCTTAATGCATTCATATGGTTAACACAAAGAATTCGTATACTTGCAAATATATATACATATACATTTTCTTAGCATCAGCTGGTTTGCATAATAATATATTTTCCATCCACCCAAATGCACACAGATAATATTCATCAAGGCATTTTAGATTTGTTTATCTAAGTACAAAAATAGGTCAAAAGGTCCTTAGTCAAAGATTCTTTGTTCAACTATTATTTAATATATTGATTTTAAATTTTTTTATTATTCTACACTATCAATATGTTTGACTATGAAGATGACAAAACCTTCAGTGTCGTTGCTGAAGCTCATTTCAGTGAGCCTGAGCAGAGCAATGAGAAACTGCAGTAGATGAAACACTGAGAGACAGAGAGTGGAAAAGATGCAGGCTTTTTAATGAAGCTCAGGACATCTGGTGCCTAGTCATGCATACAGTTAGGTCCATAAATATATAGAGACAACTTTTTTCTAATTTTGGTTCTATACATTACACAATGAATTTTAAATGAAACAACTCAGATGCAGTTGAAGTGCAGACTTTCAGCTTTAATTCAGTGGGGTGAACAAAACGATTGCATAAAAATGTGAGGCAACGAAAGCATTTTTTAACACAATCCCTTCATTTCAGGGGCTCAAAAGTAATTGGACAAATTAAATAACTGGAAATAAAATGTTCATTTCTAATACTTGGTTGAAAACCCTTTGCTGGCAATGACAGCCTGAAGTCTTGAACTCATGGACATCACCAGATGCTGGGTTTCCTCCTTTTTAATGGTCTGCCAGGCCTTTACTGCAGCGGCTTTCAGTTGCTGTTTGTTTGTGGGCCTTTCTGTCTGAAGTTTAGTCTTCAACTAGTGAAATGCATGCTCAATTGGGTTAAGATCAGGTGACTGACTTGGCTATTCAAGAATTTTCCACTTCTTTGCTTTAATAAACTCCTGGGTTGCTTTGGCTGTATGTTTTGTGTCATTGTCCATCTGTATCATGATAAGCCGCCCAATCAATTTGACTGCATTTAGCTGGATTTGAGAAGACAGTATGTCTCTGAACACCTCAGAATTCATTCGGCTGCTTCTGTCCTGTGTCACATCATCAATAAACACTAGTGTCCCAGTGCCACTGGCAGCCATGCACGCCCAAGCCATCACACTGCCTCCACCGTGTTTTACAGATGATGTGGTATGCTTTGGATGATGAGCTGTTCCACACCTTCTCCATACTTTTTTCTTGCCATCATTCTGGTAGCGGTTGATCTTGGTTTCATCTGTCCAAAGAATGTTTTTCCAGAACTGTGCTGGCTTTTTTTGATGTTCTTTAGCAAAGTCCAATCTAGCCTTTCTATTCGTGAGGCTTATGAGTGGCTTGCACCTTGCAGTGCACCCTCTGTATTTACTTTCATGCAGTCTTCTCTTTATCGTAGACTTGGATATCAGAACGCCTACCCCCTGGAGAGTGTTGTTCACTTGGTTGGCTGTTGTGAAGGGGTTTCTCTTCACCATGAAAATGATTCTGCAATCATCCACCACTGTTGTCTTCCGTGGACGTCCAGGTCTTTTTGTGTTGCTGAGTTCACCAGTGCTTGCTTTCTTTCTCAGGATGTACCAAACTGTAGATTTTGCCACTCATAATATTGTAGTTGTTACGAGTAGGGTTTTTTCTGTTTTCGCAGCTTAAGGATGGCTTCTTTCACTTGCATGGAGAGCTCCTTTGACCTCATGTTGTCTGTTCACAGCAAAATCTTCCACATGCAAGCATCACACCTCAAATCAACTCCAGACCTTTTTCTGCTTAATTGATAATGACATAACGACGGACTTGCCCACACCTGCCCATGAATAGCCTTTGAGTCAATTGTCCAATTACTTTTGAGCCCCTGAAATGAAGGGATTGTGTTAAAAAAAATCCTTTAGTTGTCTCACATTTTTATGCAATCGTTTTGTTCACTCCACTGAATTAAAGCTGAAAGTTGGCACTTCAACTGCATCTGAGTTGTTTCATTTAAAATTCATTTTGGTAATGTACAGAACCAAAATTAGAAAGAAGTTGTCTCTGTCCAAATATTTATGGACCTAACTGTATGTGGAACATGTTGAAAGAAAAAAAAACTAATAGGAAAGAATGCCTTTGCTGCAGAGAGCTGTACTTACTATAGTTGTCTCTTGCAAACTTGGACATGTCTGGTGAAGAGCCCATTTGCATAAAGGAAGCAATTGAACCTGGAAAGGCTAAATGGACAGATTTCATTAAAGTTTGCTTATAGATCATGTTATGCATGCCAACACATCGCTGAAGGCAGATGTCACGCAGCTCCCAGTGACTGTGTGCAGCTTGCATGTTCTCCAGTGTTTGTAGGGTTGACGTAGCTTCAGGTTTACCTCCCACAGCCCAAAGATGTGCAGTTTACAGCTGGCTTAAAGCAATAAGACATAGCTTTAAAGTGTTGTAATTACTGTAACGAGATTGATGAAAACTACAGACACTACTCTTTTAAGTTTACTTTCACATAAAGGCTATGCTTATGTTTAAACCATTAAGCTGAAATGCAATATAATGATAAACAGGTACACACCTGTGCTTTAAAAGTATATTTCAATTTACAAGCAAAGTTCAATAATTGGAGTGGTGTACACAAATAAACCTTCACTGTCTCTATTTGTGATTCAAACGCAGTGATTGACTTTCTACTTTTCAATTAAAAAACCCACAAGTGCTACTTGCAGTAAGCAAAAGAATACATAAGGATGATAGAAGATGGGTATATGCAAGTATGTACAGACACACAAATAAAACAAAATATAAATATAAGATAGCTTAGTTACCTTTTTTCCTGTAAAGAGAAGTGCAGATCATGAATAATATTCTCTTCCTTTTTTCTTGTCTAAAGTATTACTTAAAGAAGCTTTAACTGATTTTGTAACAGTTCTGATGTGAATCTCCTGAAAACATCATAACAAATTTCATAAATTCCATCTGAAAATCAAACATTAATTTATGAGTGTTTCTCAAGACTAAACATAACTAAAGTAGCATGTTAAATCCACCCTAATCTACATGCCTCATAACCACTGGTTGGTCACTACTTGCACACCCTCTTTCATCCAATCACAGTGACATATACAGGTCGCCAGGCAGAACACAACAAATTCATGTCATGAGAGTGTTCTAAAAATTTAGAATACTAACATTTAGGAATGTCACATAACAAAAATTTAGTATTTGATACCAATACCACTAAAATTTCACAAACTTGATACCTTTTCGTACAGTGGCGAAAACAGAAATCCCATTCAAGAGCTTTTCATTAAAAGTACCTCCATTATTAAAGTGAGTAATATTGTGCCATTTCAAGTAATAGAATATAAGATATATAAATACTAATACATTTACTTCTTTGGCTGTCAACTTATCCAAGGTGACAACATTTGAGATACAAAGTGACCTGCTCATGTTCACATGGTGGCAACAGCAGGATTTGAATCCATAACCTCTGGGATTGATGTCCAAAGCAGTAACCACTACACCACACTGCCACAGTAGTAACAGCAGCTTTAAAATGCTGGTATACACATCAACTATCTTTTAAGTAAGAAGATGGCATTCATAAATATCAATAAACAATGCAGCACTAGAATTTTAATGTGTGATGGACTTGGGGATTGCAGTGTAACAACAAATGGAAGAAATTTTATAATCTTGAAGGGATTTCAGTATAGGGTTTATAAAGGATGATATCAACATGGACTACTTAATTTATCTTACCATGTGCACATTCCACACTTATTCTCTGAAACTTTCTCTTTAGTAACTGAAAAAATACTGCTTACTAAACATACACATTCAAAATTTTAATATCTGTACTGCTGACTTAGTGAATTCCAAGATAAGGTAGGATATTTCAATTTGACAAACTCTTTAAAGCTGTTTTTGTAACAACATGCTCTTAAAATCTATTTTGTCAGAGAATCACTGTTAGGTTTGTAAGTTTTGTTAGTATAAGATTTATATTTGCATCATTACATATGTCCAAACTTTAATTTACTTAATGAAATCAAACTTGTCAGCTTCACATTAATGCATTATTTCAGAACTCCTGACATTTACAAAACAAAAGACGCTAATGGAGAGGTGTGAAGGAATTTAAGGTGGCCTGGAATTATGAGTTTTTTCATAGGCTGCAGGGATTCTAGTGTTAAATTAATTATGTAATGCAAAATAATCATGAAATAAATTTGTTTATTTACACAACGTGCCTGGTGTCAATGCATTTCAACATCTGTTAAAAGTTGGTTCTGAGTTTTACTTGTTTAATATCTGTGTGAATACCTACAGTATATTTCCTGACTGAAGAGAGCTGACCTAATGAGAGTGTATGTAAGTCCTTGATCTTTCGGCCAGTAGGTGACCTGAGGCTTCCCCTTTAATTGGTTGCTTTCAGATTTTTCCAGGGATGCTACTCTCCATTCCCCGTACATTCTCACATTTATTGGCGGCGAATTAGTATTGTTTTATGTTTTTAATCTAATTTGATTGGGCAATCGTTGTTACTCTAATTCAAGTTCACATTAATAGTTCACAGTTCTCAACCACCATAAACATAACTACAGATAAGCGAGTACAACTTCATGGAGATTGCAAAGTCAAATGGAACTTCAGAAATCAACGAAAATTTGGTTATTTCTTTAATGAAATACCTCTTACAAAATCGTTCACTTGAAGAAAAAAAGATAAAGGAGCTTGGACTGGACCGACCTGACTTCAGAATTCAGCAGCAGGCAAGTGATCAACGACAACAAACACAGAGTTTTTCCACTCTTGTTATGACAAGTCGAGTTGGCTAACTGGATGTGGTGTAAGTAATGCCATTTTTGCTTTCCCTGTTTGCTGTTTCAAAGTGTTCAAGTGTTGTAGACAACGATGAGGGTACAAGACCTAAGTCATCTTTCTGAAAAATGCAAGTGGCATGAAAGTAGCCGCAGTCATCTAGAGCAGTATTTTTCAACCAGCATTCTGAAGCACAATAGAAATAATAGTGAAGTGCACTTAGGTCTGAACCGGAGAGGGACAACTCCGTAGGTGGTTGAGACCTATCTGAGGAGGACAGGTCTACCTGGAGAATGTTGCATTAAAGCAGATCTGTGATTGCTATGTTGCAAACACAGCACTTTGAGCACTTCAGACGCATCTCCAGGCTCCTATAGTCCATCTACCCTGGGTGTATGGTCGCCAATGAGCCTCACAGCACTGGTGGATAGTGACCATACGAGTTGCCTCTGAGGGTTGGGCAAAAGGGCGAAGCAGCTTGGAGATGCCACCAAAGTGCTCACTGAGGGTCATATCTCCAAACACTAATCTTGGACCTGCTTTTTTAGTTGCTTCTCTGGTAGATCCCCTTCGGGCAGCTGAGCAAGTGTATGAGGTATGTATGTGTTTGTGGTTTGTAAGATTGTAATGTGTCTTGTGATGATTTTGGTTACAAAACGTGTGTCACTTCAGAAAAAAAGGTTGTGAAACACTGACAGATAATTGTTTGATGCTAGTTTTTATTTTTTGGCAGACTTAGTGAAATGATCCAATTTATTCAGAAAGTAACTGAGAAATTTTCAGGCCTGAAGGAAAGGAGGACAAAATTTGTGTTCAAGGAAACAATGGTATACTAATCCTAAAGGCAGAATAAGATTTAGGATGGACGTGTTCTGTGGGTGTTGTACAAGACAGGTTGGGGGGCGAGTTATGTTTTAAGATGTGGGGGTCTGTTTAAGTGAATTTGTGCCCAGGTGAGGTAAACCAGGAAAACTTGCACCTGCAGTTGAAGTCACTACAGTACACATGTACTCTGTGAGCATGCCCGTGTCAATCAAACAGAGGAAGCTCTGCAGTCTACTTGTGACTTTACGCTGTAGGAAGATAAGTAAATAAATAAAGGTAAATAACATTCAATCTGGCTTTTATATAAGTAACATATAAATATTTCTTATGTAAAGACCATCACAAAACATAATCACAAACAGGACTTTGCACGATATGTTGGCGAGCTCTGTAAGCCCTGCTGCTTCGTTGGAGGACAGGTGTTGTGGCAGACTGTCTGGCTGGATAATGCCCGACCTCTTGATGCATCCAAACGGTGCCATCTTTCACCTTTACACAGCTGTGTTGTTCTTATATGTGAGTAGATGTTTCTTGTGGGGGGCTTCTGTTCTCTTTCTCCGATGTAGAACCCTCGTCCTCAACTGAGTTCACCTCTGTTATAGCACGTATTTATTTGAAAACTAACAGTGTCAGATCGGGGCGAGCGAGGAACTAAGAGAATAAAACTGAATAAAAAAAAAAGTTAACCTTTATAAGTACCATAAATTTACACCGGCTGTTAAAGACTCAAATCAAATGTATGTTTTTATTGTATAATAATGTGATGGCTCCAAGAAATTACTATACACTTGTCCCTTGTCAAAAAATATGATACTGCACGTGGTTGAAATTTATATTTTTTCAGTAACTGTTATTTTCTGTGCTGACTTATTTATTTTGTCTACAATAGTGCTGACAGCTGTAGAACAAAAGAATGGCTGAAAAAGTTGAAGTGTCGAGTATGATTGGGTCATCATAAGTTAAGAACCTGGAGAATGCTTTTAAGCAAACCAAGGCAATTCTGGTTCTTGTCTTCCTGTGAAATATTATGTCACATACTGTATGTGTAACACTCTCAGTTTCAGGAGGTGCACCAGCTCTCCTGCTGGTGACAGTTTGGTGAGAAGGGAAGGGAAGATGTCAACCCTTTTGATTGTTGGGGAGGATTTGTTGCATATGTCTGGGTGTGTGGGTTGGAGGAGGTGTAAAGATACCTCTTTGTCTCCGGTTTCCATTTCTCACGTCAAGAAAAAAAGCACACAGCGATATTAAAATAGAACAATTTTGATTTTAATAAGATAAATAAAAAATCATTCAAGTATTTTGTCTAGTTTCTTTTTTAGAAAGTCAATGGATTTTTTTGTTGCTTTTTTGGCAGTTTACATCTGGGATAACCTCAGTACATCAAACATGTAAATTTTCATACATGCCTCTTCCAGTGTTGGGGATTAGGTAGTGGCAGTCCTGGGTGCTAGGCAGGAAATAACCCCGGACAAGGTGCCAGGCATTATTACACACATG
Organism: Erpetoichthys calabaricus; assembly: GCF_900747795.2. Taxonomy (NCBI): domain Eukaryota; kingdom Metazoa; phylum Chordata; class Cladistia; order Polypteriformes; family Polypteridae; genus Erpetoichthys; species Erpetoichthys calabaricus. The sequence continues at coordinate 103,352,878 of NC_041404.2, forward strand.
CCTAAGCCACTCACACAGGTCTATTTAGAGTGTCTAGTCACCCTAACAAGACCGGCATAGCAGACACACAGAGAGAGTGTGCAACAGATGGTGTCTGGCTAATAGTAATCAAACCCATTATGCTTGAACTGTGAAGAGTGGTGCTTCTGTGCTTCAAAGTTATACTGTTTGGTACAAAGGTCCATGTTTGTAAGCATTCTGTGTTATTTGTCACAAACTATCTAAAACAAAGAGAAAAAAACAATATTTATCAATCAACCATTGCGTTGTCATCCTCTATACAGTCAAAGCTGTTATCCAAATCTGATTCAGTGTCTTCATATTCTATATTACTGGCATTCTGCAACTTTTCTAGAACTTCCTTGATTGGAGCGTTTTCTTTTTATTGGAAGACGTTTCTCTAGAATAATCAAAAAAACTTGTGGTCCTCTTCAAATAAATACTTGTGATATTCTAAAAATGTATTTATTTTACTCATCTTCATTTAGGAATTGTATAAAAAATGTTTTATATATATATATATATATATATATATATATATATATATATATATATATATATACACAACTTGTAAATTGTCCCATGGTTGTCCAGGTTGTATCCATTTATCTGAAAGATAACAAAGTTGTGATGTGCTGGCATTTCTGCTCTTTGCTGTCTGTTCTACTGTTGTCTACTCTTGCTCTCTGGAAAGACTGCCTGTTCTCCCTAGTAAAAAATAACACTGTGTTGTCATCTACAAGAAGAAGAGCTTATTTTAAAAATGTGTGGTGTTGCTAAATACAAAGAGGACTGATCATTTATGTTAGGTAGAATGCCCAGAGGGGACTGGGCAGTCTCGTGGCCTGGAATCCCTGCAGATTTTATTTTTTTCTCCAGCCGTCTGGAGTTTGTTTTTGTTTTTTCTGTCCCCCTTGGCCATCGGACCTTACTCTTTTTCTGTGTTAACTAATGTTGTCTTATTTTAATTTCTTATTTTGTCTTTTATTTTTATTTTATTTTCTTCATTATGTAAAGCACTTTGAGCTACTTTTTTGTATGAAAATGTGCTATATAAATAAATGTTGTTGTTGTTGTTGTTGTTGCTAAAGAGGGTAATTGCAGTCCCCAATACCTATGACATCACCAGTGCCGCCCCTTCCTATACGCAGATGACACACTGTGCATGGGGCCTGTGATCAGAAGACCGATGTGAGGGGCAGCAAATTGGATTGTATGTTTTTGTCACTTGGTCTAATTTTAACCATACTGTAATCAAGCGTATCACATAATATCACTGAAGTATAATGTGAAACGACGGCCTCCTCAAAAGAGCAGAGCTCTAGAGGGCAGCAGCTTGACTCTATAGTGGTCATTGTGTTTTTTGAATTGTCCAATTAATGTTTTTGACGGTCACTGTAATTTTTCATTTATGAGCAGATAGAGGGCTTCAAAGTCAACACCAGTCAGAAGCATAGGAAAGAAAAAAAAGAATGCAGATGTTGTTTAGAAATCTACATTTGTCTAAATTTCTAGGCTAGTTAACATTACATATATCACCACTATTCTAAAGCTAGCAGTTTACTAATGTAACAGTGGAGTAACATTATGTGTAATAGTTTTGATAGCGAGTGTTTAAAAGATATTACCTGTCATTACAATACCCAGCTGACACAAGGTTGTGGATTGTTTATTTTCCTCCAGGACCTCAGAATCAACACACAGTGTTAAAGGCTGCCAGTGTTAATCGACATATGAAGTGTTCTGAGTGTTGTTACGCTGAAGACACATTTGTAAATTTTACTAACACTCAGGCTCTCTTACTTACTAGTTAGTTTTTGGCTGAATTGTGGGAAAGCAACCACACAACCAACTCTGATATATAAAAAGAGCAATTAGTTCAGATGAACTTCAGTTGTGGATTAATTTTATTGGTAGCTAGCATTGGTAATTCAATTAATGCTTTATTGGCTATTTATTTTCATTGGAAGGATAAAATGAAGTTTAGATAAATTCATAAGTGTAAGTGATATGTTGACATGTTTGTTTCTTAAATATCTAAATTTTCAGCTTAATTTTGACCCTGCATTAAGTTTACTAAGCATGTTCAGTAGTAGTTTTTATTTTAATATTACTAATAAGATTATTAGTAGTAGAAGTATTTATTATTAGTAGTAGTAGTAGTAGTTGTAGTAATACTGGTGGTAGTAGCATTAAAATTGTTTGTTTTTTTTTGTTTTTGTATCACATGTCACAACTGATACTGTAGGCTGTATTAAGTAACAATGAGTAGCAGCATGCTGATACCCTGGACTATTATTATTATTATTACTAAGTAGGCCTTCATTATAAATATATATATATAGCTAAGTTTGATATGTGTAGTTTTATTGTTGAAATTTAAGCTCTTATAAGAAATACTAATGCAATAGATTCAGTGGAGGCACAGTGGTATGAGTGTTTTAGGGGGCCCCAAGAAGATTAAGCTTAGGGGCCCAGTTTGGCTAGGGTCAGCCTTGGACATCAGTCACATAACACCCCAACATCTCAGAACACTTGGAATGTTGCATGCCCAATTACATTATGGTTAAGATTAGGTTGTGTGCGGGTTATTTGTACCAAAGGGTGTTTTGTAACTGACATTGTGGGCGTTATGTGATCTATGTCATAGGTATTGCAGGTTGCAGTTCGACCCATCTCTCCAATAGAGGCAAGTCTTGGAACATCCATATTCTTCATGTCGACTTCCTTTTGCTGCTTTTAAAATTAAGGCAACTAATACATTAAGCCTGATTGTCTCATGTGTCCCTCCTATATACTGGAATGCTGAAAAATGTATTGGATCAATTTCGCCTTGACATTACTGTATACTAATATTTTTTAATAAATTCTGACTTTTAAATATCCTCCTTTTTTCAGCAGCCCTGATCTGTTCTGCTTCTTTGGTCAATGACTATAGTAACAATAGGATATTCTCTGTTTAACATATCTAACTTATTAACTATTTTGTCCTTTAATAGTCTTGTTAGCTCCTTTTTCTTTTTTTCTTTGTCTGTTTAAAAGAGGTGCTTCAGTAATGCCTTTTACTTTTTACTCTGGTTATTGGGAGGGGACAAGGTTGAGATGGAAGCCTTTTGATGATGATTCTGTTATCTGGCTTATCTGTTTCTTCATTTTACATTACCTTTGTTATATCCATTTATATGTATTTAAGTTTCATTAAAAAATCAGTTACAACAAACTCAAGAGGGATTTGGGGAAACATGAAAAAGTAGCTTTACTAAGTTTCCCAGCCAGGTTTCTGTTTTCAGGAAATGCATCTTTGTTTTTTTAGCTGATTAGATAGATCAGTCCCTGTCTAGTAGTAAAGTTCTCCACATCAGACTGCCTTGAAAACAGCCCTGATTTTCTTTACAACTCATCTGCATGTGTTCTGCTCTACAGCTCATCTGTGGTGATGTGTATGTGTGTGTGTGCTACGCAATTTTGCCCTGAACCTAGTGGAAGTTTAGTTTAGTTTTCTTATAAAATTTAGGAATAGAAACTTTTATAATGGCTTATCCTTCACACAGGTAATTCCTTTCAGCTATGGTAATTCCAAAAACCATTAACATATCTTAATATATTTGCTGACGTAAACTTAAGTATAGAGTTTCAAACACTACAGTCTCAGGACTAAAAGTATAAGCAGTGAACTTATCCAGTAGTTATTTCCTGTTATCTCAAGGGATGGAGGTGATACTTTATCCCAGTTTCTTCAGATTTCACATAAACCTTTTGGCTGGCATATGCAAGAGTATGCTGAACATTCTTGTTCTTTTCTTCATCCAGATGTTTCTCTCTCTCTTTTATCATTGGTTGAAGCCTGTGGTTGTGGCTATACTGCAACTGCAGTCTTTGAAGTTTAACACACAATTGTTCTTTTGCTAGTATACAACACATGGGCTGGTGATCATTCATCTCTTTTCTGCAGCAATACAAATGTGTTTCTTTTATGTACAGTCTCCCTTGTTTCTGTTTTTTGTACATTAGTGAGGCTGAATTCAATATGCTACCCACATCAAACTCCATAATAGACAGTCTTCTATCTTATAATCCAGCACTAGGATTCCTGCTGGTGTAGAGTGGTCACTTTACCTTTTGTTGTGGCTATATCTTCATCAATAGGAATCCTGCTGTAGAGCAGAAAATAAAACCAAGTCCGAGCTAAGTGTAAAACTAGTCCATTCCTTCCTTTTTAATACAGTATCCATACATTTTTCCATTGGGTTCTTAACTACACATAAGCCAAGTCTTTGCTTGACAATTGGTGGAAAGTTTTGATGTTAAGTGTCAATTAAAGAAGGGACTGAAGCTGCAGATCATGTGTGCCATGCTATTGAGAAGAGGGCAATGCCACTTTTTTCTATGGCTTTACTTCATGATATTCTTCTCCAACGATTTTGATATGTATCATGGTTTCAGTCATGTTGGCAGTTGTTTAGAAGAAAACTCCAACTATTTCAGAAGTTGTAAACAGAGAAGCAAATACTCTTGTCTCAAGAATGATAGTGGAAAGAAACAGTGATTAAAAACTAATTACTTTATACTTTTTTGTCATAACTACTGTATACCTCAGAAACACAAAAAGCATGTTTTCTGAAATGGTTTTGTTACATTTTAAGGCTTTCTTTTATATTTGCTCTGCCACTTTATAGACTCCCATTGTAAGTCCATTTTTGTTTCTAAATAATGCTTAACTCAACAAAACACATATTAACAGGCAAATGAACGTATGTCACAAATGCAAAAAATTGTTTTTACTTCAGTAATACTGAAATAATTTTTTAACCATAAACTTGGGCTGATTTGTCATTAAGACTTTTGCAAATCATAGCTGTCCTACCATTGTTGGCAGGGGTGCAGGTAATCTCTTAGTGTCTGCCCAAAACAGTACAGGATGCTAGCATTGCCAGGGGAGCTAATAAACTTTTTATTTATTTATTTATTTTAACATTGAGCATGCATATGCAATGTAATCAATATAAAAGCCTTGATTGCATGTACAGGATGAGCCAAAATGAAGTACCACATTTCTCAAGGTCATTGCACGAGGAAGAGGCAGCCGAGTGGGTTGGAGTTCAGGTCCTTTGATAAGCGATCCCTTGTAGTTTACAGTCGGCAGCATGCCTTGGTCCAGTGCACACAGTGCTTTTGCTGTCAAAGCGTTCTTCAAAAACAACAAATCCATCATCACTCGCAACAAGCCTTCCAAATGCACTTCAGCATTCCGGCTAGTAGTGATGTCCCAAATCAGAAAAGAATTCTTCAGTGGGAGGCTAAATGTAGACAGATGGGTACAACATTGAACAGAAAATCTTCAGGCCATCCTCAGACTGTATAAACGCCTGAAACCATCCAAGCTGTAAGGACATCAATTTTTCAGTCTCCTAGACATTCAGCGAGTAAACATGCCTCTGCCTTTCACATTTCCAACACATCTCTGAGGAGTATTTTGCATGAGGACCTTAATTTCTATCCATGCAAAATGATGGTAGTGAAGGAACTCACTGAGAGAGACTGAGAAAGCCGTAGAGAATGCGCAAACATTCTGCAAACTGTTCATCGAGATGCCATCATCATGTGTATAAACGAAGCACATTTCCATTTGAATGGTTGCATAAATAAGCAAAACTTTTGCTATTGGGCTGAAAAACTCTTGTGAACTTCATCAGAGACCCCTGAATAGTTAGTGTGTTACAGTTCCTTGCGCTGTTGCAGAATTTGGCATTGTAAGCCCTTACTGTCACTTCAGAATGTTACATTGAAATGCTAGAGAACTTTTTGCGGCCCCAACTGGAAGAAATGGATGTGGTGGATGCCTGGTTTCAGCAGGATGGAGCAACAGCTCATACGGTTTGGAGATCCATGCAAGTTTTGCTGGAGATGTTTCTGGGGAAGCTGATTTCCCTGCATGGCAATGTTGTTTGGCCTTCGCGTTTGCCTGATTTCCCTCCGTGCAATTTCTTCTTGTGCGGCTATCTCAGGTTGAACGTATAGACACACCAACCTTTAAGCCCTCAAGGACACTATTCGCCATAAAATCACCGTTATTCCCCTTGAAATGGCAGAATGAGTCATGTGAGCGTTCAATAATCGTCTCAAAGAGTATCGATAATGATGGCCACCACCTTGAAGACTTCATTTTAAAACACAGTGAAAATCTATTTTGTATACCCTTTCTTGTGTTGTAATGAAATTTATTTTATCTTGTAGCATTTTTGTAGAATAAATGTTTGAAATGTGGTACTTCTTTTTCACTCACACTGTATAATGCTAAAAGAGACAGAATGGGTCCAAATAAACAATTCACATATTAAGTCAATATATGAAGGAAATAAAAACAATATGTACTTGATCATCAAATCTGAGTTTAACTGGCAACTCATTTGGACAAACAAATATACACTATTATGAATGTCACTATAAATGTGTCAGTAGCAAAAATATGACATTAGACACATGAAAAATTAAATATACATGGAAATTGTATTGAAGAAAATTATGACACATGAATTCATTCTAAGTAAAATAGGACACAATTGTAAGTAGGCGGCGAAAGTTAATAGAACAAAAAATGTTTACAAAGCACAGAAGTAAATTATGCAAGGATCCAGTCTCTGATGGGATACCAGTCCAATACAGGACACATTGTGCATATACTCACTTACAGTACAGTAATGCAATTTTGCGAGAATACAGTCATCTCACCAATCAAAGAACTTAGCAAAGAGCTTAATGTGAAATCCGCATCCAAGATTATATTTCAATGTCTGAATATTAGTGAGATTTGGTGCATACAACAGTGTGGTTGTTTGTCAACGGTTATTTCATTCCATACAACTGGTAGGCTGTAACCTCTGTTGAGTTAGTGGGTTTGATATCAGATGTATAGTTAAAGCTACCACTTTGCATATAGCCTCTTTAGTGTTATGTTCATCCCTGGAAAAATGAGCCAAAAACTTCGAAATTTTCTTAACAAGAAAAAATGTTACGTGTAACATTTGCACTCTGGACAATAGAAGTATTTTCTTATATTTTTCTTTATACTTGCTCATGAGAGGGTAGAATATCAGTGCCTGACAATCATATCAACACTGCCCATTTTTATATTAGGCTACCACAGAGCAAGACTTAGTGATTTCCATATTTCCCCTGACAGTTGCTGCTTTGTAAAAAGTGCTTCTTCTGCTTGATCACAATCATTTTGCCTTTTTGCCACAAAACTACTTGAACCACAGGTGAGACTTCAGGCGACTGTATTCACTGGACCTATCAAGCCGTTTGGTCGTACAGTACCTTGTGCATCGGTTTCACTATCTGTGTCAACATCTGTTGGTAAATTGCATTGTCATCACTATCACTTGATTCAACTAATGATTAATTTTCAGTTTGTTCTAAAACTGGATTTCGAGCTTTTCATTTGTTCACTATTGTGTTTCTTTGTTGAAGGCTTCTCTACACTCATGAATATTGATAAGTCATTAAAGAGTGGCAGAACGTCATGATTTTTTGCAGTATGATGATATTTCATGTACAAGATGGCAACAGAACATGGTCCTGAGTGCTGTTCAGGCTTAATGCTCCATATAAACTCAAAAAAAGGATTAACCCAAATAAGATTCAGTGATAACCATATTTACAGAGAATTCTGACCCTGAGAGTCTCTCAAGGTTAATGCCAAGGAAGTTAATTACTTGTTTTGTTGTCTTTTATTTGAGTACTATGTGTTGATTGAGATGTTTAAACTATGGCTAGAAGAGAAAAATATTGAGATATGGACTGGAAGATCAGAAATATCTAAAAGAATTGATCAGCATGTGTTCCTACCCATAAATCGAAAATGATTCTGATTCAGTCATCTTTGATGAAACTGTTCCCAATGGGGAATTTTTGGTCCTCAGAGCATATCCAGCTGAGTTTTGCCATTCATAGAGGCAGCAAGGCACAGAAAAATCAAAAAGTAAAAATTGATTGTGGGGCTCAAGATGGCATTGGCTCTAGTGCTGGTGCTTGTGCTGCAAACAACAGGGGAAAGGGAAAGAGGAAGCAGCCAAACTTCAAAGCTTGTAAGGGCTCCAGCCGATAGACATACCCTTAAATCTACAACAACTGAGCCATCTCCCTTCAAAGATTAATAACATATATCAAAATCAAAAAAAAAAAATCTAAGCCTAAAACGTGGTGAGCAATGTCAGTCCTGGAGGGCCATAGTAGCTGCAGGTTTTTGTACAACCCAGTTTCTTAATGAGAAGTCAATTATTGCTGATGAAGCACTTATTGCTGAAGTGACCTTTTGATGTTTCATTTTAGTGGTCTCACTTGTTACCTGAAGAAGGAGCCTGAGTTGACTGAAAAGCTTGCATATTGTAATCCTTTTAGTTAGCTATTAAATGGTGTCATTTTGTGTGACTTCTCATAATATGACTTCTGGAAACTTTTCTCAGAAACACATTCACTAGTATGTTCTCTTTGGAAAGAGTTCATAGAAATCAGCATTGGCGTCTGCCACCATGACACCCACCCAGACCCATCCTGGCCAGGCTTATTAACAATCAAGGTGGGGAGACTGTTCAGAGGAAGATAATGGAGCACAAAGACATTTTAATTAATGGCTGTAACATATGCATCTTTCTGGATTTTTCTGTTCCAGAAGTTCCAGAGGTTCCAGAAGAAGAGAGCAAAAAATATTGATTAAAAAAAACCTTGCACGTTCTCTCACGTTATTCAATGCTGTGTCCTGCAAAACTATGGGTGCTAGCCCAAGGAGAAACACATTTCTTTTAAAATGTCCCAATGGAAGCAACAAGATGGCTTGGCAGGAAAGAACAATCTCTGTGGCTTTATGAGAATGATAATGAATCTCTGATCTTTGGTGTTGGGAGAGGAAAACCAAGGTCCTGACTCTCTGTGGTCATAAAAGATCCCTTGGTATCCTTCATAAAGAGTACAGTGTATCCCGATGTCCAGGCTAAATTCCCAATATGTCTCTAATTGGCTATCTCTCTCACCACTTCACCACCTAACAGCTGATGTGTGGTGAGCATATTTATGCAACAATGGCTGTCATTGCATCGTCCAGGTGGATGCTACACAGTAGTGGTGGTTGAAGTGGCTCCCAACTCACTGAAACGCTTTGAGTAGTGAGAAAATGCTATATAGATGTAAAGAATTATTATTAAATATCTTTATCAGGTAAAATGGCTAATTTATATGGATAGAAGAACTGTGTGTGACTTGAAATTTCAGCAATTTCAATTTGTTGTAACATTTGTTTTTTTGCCCATTGGTGCACTTAGTTCTACTTTAAGCATGATTACAATAGGCATGTTTCCAAGCTGCTGTAAAAGCAGTCTGGTGTTATGGACAACAGTTTTTGGGGATTATTAATTTATGTTTTACTTTTCCAGGGTCCTTACCACCATAATTCCTTTTTGTTTATTGACATACACAGTGTAATCTGGATGGAGGTGTCGGTTTCATAATTCATGTGCTGAAGTGGTGTAATGTAATGCATGATTTTTTCCACTGCTGTGTTACTGAGTCTGTACTATGAAATGATGTTAAGATATGTTAATTTTTGGTATGATATATAATGGAAAGTTTAGTTGTGCTGTCGTGGATTGGGTTATAGCACAAAAAGATCTTCAGTATTTAACTTTGTTAAGCAATTTTAACCTGTGATTATATCTTTGCAAGAAACACTTTTGTTACCTGAAACAATTAGATTTATTAACAGATCTTGAATATGTGACTCGCACCATTCCACATACTCATTATATGCAATAGTTGTAAGCATACTAGTGCATAGAAGTGTGCATTTCTCTCCGATTCATACATAGAAAGAAAATGATCAGGAAGGTAAAAATGTATTTTTATATTTTATACTATATGCAGTTACATATGTTATAACACATATCTGCATACCATCACCCTATTCTTGTGAAGTACTTAAATTACTTTTACATTAAATGGCAGACAAGGAATGGGACAGTTACTGGTTTTGACAATTAACTGTGGTGAAATTCCTGATGGTTGTTACACTCCCTTATTGATTAATCACTACAACAATTGTCAATTACCGTGTTTTTATAAAACATGATATGTGTTAAAAACCCAGTTCCCATTCTCACACACGTGCACATGGGAGACAACTGAGGGGCTCACAAAGGGATAATTCGATGCCAGATCAGGGGGTGGCATAGTGCACTGAACCTTCCTCTTTTTCATCAGCAGACCAACTATGGGACATTTTACTTGGATTTGAGGACATCACTTTCGGTTCTGGGCCCAATGACATCACTTTCCCTGCCTGACTTTAAAACGACCACGTTTGCCTGTCTGTACTGTTCTATTTTGAATTCAAGCCTATCAAAACCATGTCAATTTTGAACCAAATCCTTCACATTCGGCAGCTTATTTCAAGTATACAGGCAGCTGCCCCCAGACCTTTTCCTTTGTTGTCTGAATCCTTTCACACCGTATATCTCATTAATGAGTTTTCAGATACAGGTCTGTGATGGTTCTACTGTCTCCAGTAATATGCTTTTTTTCCCAACTTTAACAATCTCAGAGAAACAGATAACATTGCTGAAACACTGAGTAAGATTTTTCTCATCTGCCCTAATTGTGCTTGACAGTAAACTGTTACAGTTCAGTAAATGTGTTTGCCCAACGGTCCAACGATAACAGTTGACTTAAAGTATCTATAAATTCAATTCTCAAGCTTTAGCAATCTGTTTTTGAAAACTGACTTCAGCAACACCAAAATGATATTGTCACTATGCACCCCACAGTTTGAGAACCACTGGCATATAGCCTATTCCAACAGAAGTGCTGAAATTAGTTTTCAAAGATTAATACTATTTATTGGACATTATGTTTATTGGATTAACAGAAAATATGCAATATGCATCATAACAAAATTAGGTGCATAAATTTGGGCACCCCAACATCAATACTTAGTTGAGCCTCCTTTTTAAAATATAACAGCCTCTAGACACCTCCTATAGCCTTTGATAAGTGTCTGGATTCTGGATGGAGGTATTTTTGACCATTCTTCCATACAAAATCTCTCCAGTTCAGTTAAATTTGATGGCTGCCAAGCATGGACAGCCTGCTTCAAATTATCCCATTAATTTTCGATGATATTCAAGTCAGGGGACTGTGACGGCCATTCCAGAACATTGTACTTCTCCCTCTGCATGAATGCCTTTGTAGATTTCAAACTGTGTTTTGGGTCATTGTCTCGTTGGAATTTCCAACCCCTGCGTAACTTCAACTTTGTGACTGATGCTTGAACATTATCCTGAAGAATTTCTTGATATTGGGTTGAACTCATCTGACCCTCGACTTTAACAAGGGCCCCAGTCCCTGAACCAGCCACACAGCCCCACAGCATGATGGAACTGCCACCAAATTTTACAGTGGGTAGCAGGTGTTTTTCTTGGAACGCGGTGTTCTTCTTCCGCCATGCAAAGCGCTTTTTGTTATGACCAAACAACTAAGCACTTTGTTCCAAAATGAATCTGGTTTGTCTAAATGAGCATTTGCATACAACAAGCAACTCTGTTTGTGGCGTGAGTGCAGAAAGGGCTTCTTTCTCATCACCCTGCCATATAGATGTTCTTTGTGCAAATAGCGCTGAATTGTAGAACGATGTACAGATGCACAATCTACAGTAAGATGCTCTTGCAGGTCTTTGGAGGTGATCTGTGGGTTGTCTGTAACCATTCTCACAATCCTCTGCATATGCCGCTCCTGTATTTTTCTTGGCCTACCAGACTTGAGTTTTACAGCAACTGTGCCTGTGGCCTTCCATTTCCTGATTACATTCCTTACAGTTGAAACTGACAGTTTAAACCTCTGAGATAGCTTTTTGTAGCCTTCCCCTAAACCATGAGACTGAACAATCTTTGTTTTCAGATTTTGTGAAAGTTGCTTTGAGGATCCCATGCTGTCACTCTTCAGAGGAGAGTCAAAGGGAAGCACAACTTGCAATTGACCACCTTAAATACCTTTTCTCATGATTGGACACACCTGTCTATGAAGTTCAAGGCTTAACGAGCTAATCCAACCAATTTGGTGTTGGAAGTAATCAGTACTGAGCTGTTACATGCATTCAAATCAGCAAAATTACAAGGGTACCCAAATTTTTACACAGCCAGTTTTTCACATTTGATTTAATTTCATACAACTAAATACTGCTTCACTAAAAATCTTTGTTCGGAAAACACACCAGTACTCAGATGTTCCTAGGAAATGAAAGATATACCACTGTTATCTTTTTTGTTGAAAGTAGAGTAAATTATTATGCAGGCTGACTTTTTCATATGACTGTAATGATGTAAATGATGTAAGTTGCATTATTCAAACATTGTGCCAAATGTCAGAAGCTAAAAAGGAGAACAGTTTCAAACTATATATTTCAAATTATATCCACAATTACGAAGGTGTGATCCAGATGTATTACAAACTTATGTCTACTATGAGCTTACATGGAACAAATATGTGGTTACATTAGGCTTATTTAAAAAAAAAAAACAGAACTTCAATAATTAGTCATTAACCTTTATTCAGGGACAAGTGAACATGTATGTAAACGTAATACTATTGCACTGGACAAGTTATATCAGCCAGCGATGAATCACCAAAATAATGAGTTGGCATTACATCATCAATAGCAGGAGTGCCTATGAAAACAGCAGTTCTGCAGAGTCACATGCTTTTTCCAACTAGTGCGGCAAAAGGCAAGCAATCCTTTTAAGGTTAGTGAGGTACCTCAAAGATAAAGAGCAGAGATTCCATCCACTTTGGTGCTCAGTACTGACGTGACAATACAGGTACATAATAATATGAGTCTGCTAGACATCCATCCATCCATCCATTGTCCAACCCTCTGAATCCGAACACGGGGTCACGGGGGTCTGCTGGAGCCAATCCCAGCCAACACAGGGCACAAGGCAGGAACCAATCCCGGGCAGGGTGCCAACCCACCGCAGGCTAGACATCTCACTTTGTAAAAAAGCAAATGTGTCGTCTGAGCAAGCAAAATGGTGAATAGCAAACCGCTGCTTCATTGTAAGAGTCTAAATTTAGATAGATAGATAGATAGATACTTTATTAGTCCCCATGGGGAAATTCACATACTCCAGCAGCAGCATACTGATAAAAACAATATTAATTAAAGAGCAATAAAAACACAGGCAAATTAAAAAAAAAAAAAAAAAAAATGCAAGGTGGAGAGTGCGAGGCAGGTATAATAGACAATAATCTTGTATAGTGTTAACGTTTACACCCCCGGGTGGAATTGAAGAGTCACATAGTGTGCGGGAGGAACGATCTCCTCAGTCTGTCAGTGGAGCAGGACAGTGACAGCAGTCTGTCGCTGAAGCTGCTCCTCTGTCTGGAGATGATACTGTTCAGTGGATGCAGTGGATTCTCCATGATTGACAGGAGCCTGTTCAGCGCCCGTCGCTCTGACACAGATGTCAAACTGTCCAGCTCCGTGCCAACAATAGAGCCTGCCTTCCTCTCCAGTTTGTCCAGGCATGAGGTGTCCTTCTTCTTTATGCTGCCTCCCCAGCACACCACCGCGTAGAAGAGGGCGCTCGCCACAACCGTCTGATAGAACATCTGCAGCATCTTATTGCAGATGTTGAAGGACGCCAGCCTTCTAAGGAAGTATAGTCAGCTCTGTCCTCTGTCCAATTTATCATCCAGCTGCACTTCCAGGTATTCATAGGTCTGTACCCTCTGCACATAGTCACCTCTGATGATCACGGGGTCCATGAGGGGCCTGGTCCTCCTAAAATCCACCACCAGCTCCTTGGTTTTGCTGGTGTTCAGTTGTAGGTGGTTTGAGTCGCACCATTTAACAAAGTCCTTGATTAGGTTCCTATACTCCTCCTCCTGCCCACTCCTGATGCAGCCCACGATAGCAGTGTCGTCAGCAAACTTTTGCACGTGGCAAGACCCCAAGTTGTATTGGAAGTCCGATGTATATAGGCTGAACAGGACCGGAGAAAGTGCAGTCCCCTGCGGCGCTCCTGTGCTGCTGACCACAATGTCAGACCTGCAGTTTCCGAGACGCACATACTGAGGTCTGTCTGTAAGATAGTCCATGATCCATGCCACCTGGTATGAATCTACTCCCAACTCTGTCAGCTTGTCACTAAGGAGCCGAGGTTGGATGGTGTTGAAGGCGCTAGAGAAGTCCAGTAACATAATTCTTACAGCACACTGCCTCTATCAAAGTGGGAGAGGGATCAGTGTAGCATATAGATGATGGCATCCTCCGCTCCCACCTTCTCCTGGTGTGCAAACTGCAGAGGGTCGAGGGCGTGGAGGACCTGTGGCCTCAGGTGGTAAAGCAGTAGCCGCTCCATGGTCTTCATCACATGTGACGTCAGAGCGACAGGCCGGAAGTCATTCAGCTCACCACGACATGATACCTTTGGGACTGGGGTGATGCAAGATGTTTTCCAAAGCCTCGGGACTCTCCCCTGTTCCAGGCTGAGGTTGAAGATGCGCTGTAGAGGACTCCCCAGCTCCAACGCACAGGCCTTCAGCAGTCGTGGCGATACTCCATCTGGACCCACTGCTTTGCTGGCCCGAAGTCTCCTCAGCTCTCTGCTCACCTGGGCTTCTATAATTGTGGGTGGGGGGAAACTCTCTCCTATGCTGGTATCAGCACAAGGATGGGTGGAGGATGCAGTATGTTGAGGTGAGAGTGGGTTAGAGTGGTCAAACCTGTTAAAGAAGTTGTTCATCAGGTTTGCTCTCTCCACGTCTCTCTCGATGATGGCACCCCGCTTCAAGCTGCAGCCAGTGATGATCTTCATCCCATCCCACACTTCCTTAATGCTGTTATTCTGCAACTTCTGCTCCAGTTTTCTCCTGTACTGCTCCTTCGCCTCCCTGAGCTGGACTCGGAGTTCCTTCTGTACGCGCTTGAGCTCATGCTGATCACCGCCTTTAAAAGCCCTTTTTTTCTGGTTCAAAAGGCCCTTGATGTCACTTGTAATCCATGGCTTGTTGTTAGCATAGCAGCATACTGTTCTTACTGAAACTGCAATGTCCATACAGAAGTTGATGTAGTCAGTAGTGCAGTCAACAACCTCCTCAATGTCGTCACTATACAGTATGATCCCTGCAGGATATCCCAGTTCGTAGTTCCAAAGCAGTCTCTTAGAGCCTGCTCTGCCTCAGGGGACCATTTCCTGAATGAGCGTGTGGTTGTAGGTAGCTCCTTCACTCTTGGTTTGTAGTGAGGCTGAAGCAGATCCAGGTATTGATCTGCTTTCCCAAGCTCAGGCAGTGGGGTGGCGCTGTATGCGTCTTTAACGTTTGCATACAGTAGGTTAACAGTCCTATTTCCCTGGGTGTTACAATCCACATACTGGGAGAAGGCAGGTAATATTTTGTCCAGCGTCATATGGTTAAAGTCACCAGCAATTAGCACAAGTGCCGCGGGGTGCTGTGTTTGCAGTTTAGCAACAGCGGTGTGGATGACGTCACACGCTGTCTCCACGTCCGCCCGAGGAGGGATGTAAACAATAACAACAATGACGTGTTCAAACTCTCTGGGCAAGTAATAGGGATGTAGACTTATGGCAGTTCAAGTCGCAACAGTTCAATGTCCCTGCAGCAAGTGGAGATTTTGACTTTTACATGTCCAGGGTTGCACCACCTTGTATTCACATAGAGAACGAGTCCTCCTCCTTTCTGCTTCCCGCAGGTATTTGCGTCTCTGTACACTCTAACTTTGCTAAACCCAGGTAGCTTCACGTTAGCATCTGGGATGCTAGTCATTAGCCACGTTTCACAAAAACACAACAAACTGCATTCTCTGTAGGTCCTGACATTTTTCACCAGCACAGCCAGTTCATCGATCTTATTTGGTAGTGAGTTCACATTTCCCAGGATCACAGAAGGCACCGAAGGCTTGTATCACCACTTTCTCGCTAGCTGCTTAGCCTTTAGCTAAGCCTTAAGCTAAAGGCTTAGCTTAGCCTTAGGCTGCCACAATACCGCCTTCTTACCTCATCAGGTAAATAGGGAACCACACCGACACAGGCCTTTGTTTTCAGTGCTTGAAGATGACTACCTGAATAGACGAGTCTCGGTGTGTAAAAATCCATGTCCAAGTAGTAAGAAAAAGGTAGAAATATAAAGTCGTACACGGAGCTGCTGGAAAGACTGCTACTCACGGCAGTGCCTACCATTACAATTTGTTGACTCAGCTGGAAAATCTCCTCTCTGAGAGACATGTTTTCATCAAGCTCTAAGTCAGTAACTGCTGGAACCAGAGCTGAAACATGTCATGGTCCTCCAGGATTCTATCATCCTCTTCTTTGCTCGCTGTGTCAACCTCCATCGGTTGCTTTCTCCACTCTCAAACCCCAGGTCTGGAAAGTGGAATGGAGAAATGGTTCCATTCAAACAATGCAGGAACCGCACCCTTCTTCAACAGTCACTGCCCTGTCTCAGACCCTGGCTCACAAAAATCCTCTTTTTTAAAATGCTGGCTACAAACATGGGAATGGGATCTAACTGTAAAGCTCTGTCTCCGGATAGCAACAGTCAATTTAGATCAGGTTTTCGCATCAGAGTGATATGTATGAAAATTAAATATCTTGTAGTTACTGGAAGCTCAACAAAAAGGTAAATAACAGTGTTCAGATATAGAGATATCTGTACGGCAAGACTTAAACTTCTCTTTCTCAGACATTCTTGCCATTAAAAAAAAATTCATACTTGCATTATGGACAATGGAAGTGACTGAGCTGGCTGAGATTTCAGCAGAAGTACGGCAAAACTTAAACTTCTCTTTCTCAGACATTCTTGCCATTAAAAAAAAATTCATACTTGCATTATGGACAATGGAAGTGACTGAGCTGGCTGAGATTTCAGCAGAAGTACATCAGCACTACCGTGTTGACCAGTAAAAGTGTTGCAATGTACCGCACTGCACCACAGAAAAAATGTAAAAACTTTCCATAAGGGTAGCTGTTTATATCCATACTTTTATTTTTTTTTAAATAGCTATCAAGGATTTGAGCATACTTACCCTGAACAAGAAGGAGATATGTCAAATCTCAGGTGTTGATGTGACTTCACAGAGCCTCATGTTATGCGTATCCGATTCATACAGCGTTGGGATCTGCAAAAAGACACTTTAGTCATCTTGGGTTGAGTGTCTGGTTGAACATTCTGAGTAATAATAATAGAGAGAAACTGAACATCTTGGTAGGCAAAGCTAACTGTTCATCGCATCGTGCTGCTGTTGATATAACGAGTAGAGGCAGTATATGCCATGCATTTCCCAGTTAAAAAGTAAAGCCATAAGAGTAAATTTTCTAGTAAAAAGAGCACGTACAATTCAGCCACCTCAAGGCACATGTGCCAGCTGAAACTGCACTAAATGAAGGCATTCCAAGAGTAGGGAAAGTGCTCCCTGAGAAGAAAAATAACAATGCCTCCGTTGGGATAGAGCACCACATTCCCCACCAGCATATAAAACCAGCAAACAGATGTGTTTCGACTAGATTGAATGTCTGGCTAAACCTTCTGAGTAGTAGTAATAGAGAGAAGGTGATCTGTTGAGCATACTAGCCCTTGAACAGGATAGAGGGGTTCTTAATGGGGTGGTTTCTTTTTGTATAGTTTTGTTTGTGTATTTTTATATAAAGTTTTTTGTTTTTCTCTTTGATTATAGTACTTTCAGAAGGAGAAAGAAAGAAAGAAGACAGGTCTCTTTTGTTGTAAATAGTGTTTTAAGGAAGAGTTTTTTGTCATGATTTTTATCTAGAGCATGAATAAGGGAAAGACTGAGTTTTTGCAAATATTTTTTGTGGGTTTCATTTTGGAACTGAGTTTTAGTTAATGACCCCATACTGACTATTGTTTTGAGTTTTATCTTTTTATATTTTTCTTTTGGAAAAACCTGTAAATAAAGAACACATTGTTTTTCACCTTTTTTACAATTTCTTGCTTGTGTCTTCAAAATCTATCGCCATTGATAAGTTTGGTCCATGAACTACAAGAGCCCAGAGTGTTGCATGGTGCCAACCCCACTACATAGAGTCTTATTTGCATTCTCTGTGCTATTGCATGCTCCACAGCAAATCAAGCTATTTCACGAATTGTGCTAGACCGCCAAGTGAAAATAGCTATCTGTGTTGCAGCTGGAGCTCAAATTAACAGTTACGAACCCTAGCAGTGAATCTGGGGCAGTTATTGAAATAGACCAAAATACTGTTTATTTTTTACAAACTATCCTAGAAATCCATCACCCATGGAAGCCAATTTTCTTCCATGAACAGCAAACGAAAATAGCCCAGCGCCACAGGAATACCACCAAGCTGTCAGACATGCATTGCTCCTCTTATTAGGGCTCCTTCAGCATGCACAGCTCTGGCCTCCCAACTGCAGAGTCCCACCTGCCTGTTTTCTCACAAATGGAGTCACTACAGTCATTTTGTTAACTCAAATTGCTAGTGTTCAAACAGGCTATGTTTATGTTCAGCTTATGAATCAATCAAGAGTTAAACTGCAATTAAAAGCATTCACATAAACACATACATTGGAAAAGAGTGATCCAACTGGACAAAGTGGTGTACATTTCAAATAACGTTATATCAGGGTGTAACCACAAGGGGGGGCTTCAAACCACAGATACAGTAATATGCATAAGAACACTAGCACACATAGACCATTCACAATTCTCTTCTTCCTCCTCCTCTTCCTCCTGTTTTAAGTAAAGTGGCGGGCTCACTTTTTAACTTGACCCGAGAACTGCTGCCAGTCTCATGTCCAGGTTGTCTATAGCATTTCTGGGTCATACGGAAACTAGGGCATTCCTACCCGTACAGCGCACTCTGTCGATATCCAGAGACCCCAACAAGGCTGCATTTCTGGGCTCCAATTCCCATGCCACCCTGTGCTTGTCTTAATCTGCTCCTGCCTTGAGGAACATTACCACTTGTCATGTGGAGGAATGAACTGCTCCCGGTAAGTCTGTTCATCCAGTCCAGGGGTCGGCAACCCGCGGCTCTGGAGCCGCATGCGGCTCTTCAGCCTCCTTGTAATGGCTCCTTTTGGCCTTGACAAAAAAAAAAAAAACATGAAAATGAATAACGGCAATTTCTTAATTTAATTTGTATATAATATATGTAATATATATAATGTTTATTTACTACTACTACTGTTATACACTTTAACATCTAATTTTTATTTTTATTTATAATTTGTCAACTAAAATATGCGTCACATCTACGTCTATAGCCCTCGCCTTTACCTGCAGGTGGCTTCTGGAGTGTGCGACCCCTGCACTAACCATGAATAAATCCCAAAAATGAAAAATCCCAGAAGAGAACAGAGAGTTTAATTCTGCGTGGACAGAAGCATTTGCCTTCACCGCCAACGACGCTGGCTTACCGGTGTGCTTAATATGTGGCGATAAATTATCGAACAACAAAAAATGTAACGTTGAAAGGCATTTTCGAAACAAGCACTCAGCATTCACTGAAAAATACCCAAGTGAAGATGAGCGAAAGAGAGCAATTTCGGAACTGCAACGGAAAGCTGAACAGAGCAAACATACTTTCAAAAAGTGGATCACTTCTCCACAATCAACTACAGCTGCTAGTTTTGTGGCAGCTCAAGAGATCGTAAGGAGGGGTAAGCCGTTCACAGACGGAGAATACATGAAAGAATCGTTCATAAAAATATCAGAGCATCTATTCTCTGACTTTAAATGTTTTGGTGTTTGAGCGCATGATGACAGTGTTTGCCAGAGATGTACAGAAAGGTACACTCTCTCACTTCCCCTCCCTGAGAGAGTTCAAAGCAGTGAACATTCACATAAATTGTGATTATTTCCACCGTACAATTATTGCAATGCAAGCTGCATTTAGAGAAAGATTCAGTGAGTTCAGAAAGAAAAAAAACACTCTCTCCTTCCCTGGACATCGACCCATCCCTGCTGAACACATCCGCATTCACAGGAGTAAGTAAGCCCGATCTAGAAATTGAACTGGCCGCATAGCGGATAAAGATTTATGGGTGTCCAAGTTCAAATGCCTGACAGCGGATCTTGAAGAAGTCGCCCGTCAGAAGGCTACTCTCGCTAAAGAGCACAAATGGACTGATATTGAAAACCTCCCCAAACCCGACAAACTTGTTTTCAATACATGGAGTGCCATTCCCGAAACATATATGAACATGAAAAAATATGCATTTGGAGTCCTGTCCATCTTTGGCTCAACATACTTATGTGAGCAAGTTTTCTCAAGAATGAACTTCATAAAGTCCAAATATCTCTCCCACCTCACACATGAGCCTGCAGTCCTGTGTGAAGGTCAAAGTCACATCGTATAGCCCCGACATAGAACAACAACAACATTTATTTATATAGCACATTTTCATACAAAAAGTAGCTCAAAGTGCTAGAGATGATCTGCAGCGAACTTCAGAAACAGAAGTCACATTAAACAGGTGAGAACAATAGCATTTAATAGGCTAATATTTAAAAAAAAAAAAAAAAAAAAAAAACACATTTATTTCAGACCCGGAGCTGATGTAGGTTTTTTTGTATGTTCAGGTGCTTCAGTTGATTGCTGGCTGAGAGGGAAACCTGAAGAGGATGACAGCATACTGAAATGGAATTTTATGTTTACTTTTTTAAAGCTGCTAAGCTACAGCTAAATGTTTTATTTATATTAAAGTGGGCTAGTTTTTATTTTAATTTTATACAGGTATAGGAAGGACTCAAATAGGCCTGCAGAGTTCAGTTAAATTTATTTCAAAGTAGGCCTACACATGCACACTGCACTTCTGTTTGTTGTATTCCGTGGTTGTAACATGTAAAATCTAAAAAAAGATTAAAACTTAAAAGTTTATAAGCTGTGTTATGTTTTGCGGCTCCAGACTATTTTTCTTTGGAGGAAGAGGGAGCAAAATGGCTCTTTTGATAGTGAAGGTTGCAGACCCCTGATCCAGTCCAACCATTATGGTCTCCTGGCTGGGCATGAAAAAACATCCTTTATCCCAGCCAGGAAGCCTGTCCTTCCTCTCTGGCACTTACAACGGCTTATAATTCAGTTCAGGACTGCAGGTATTCTACACAAATGTAGTAATTCCCACAAATTCTGATTTTTAATGCACTAATATTCCACACATATTTATTTGGCAAGCAATCTCTCTTGCTTGTTGCAAGAATTTTCAATGTCTTATTTAATTTTTACACGGTTTACAACAACAATTTATTTCTTGTATAGCCTAAAATCACACAAGGAATGACTCAGTGGGCTTTAACAGGCCCTGTGTTTTTGACAGAGTTTGTAGGGGGGAAAATGGAAGAAATTATGTTTTATTAAGCTTGCATGCATAGGATGTCACTACATGCTTCAGTTGCTTTGGAGCTGAGAAGTTGGTAATGGGCTTTTTAGTGGAACTGTGCAACTGCCCAGTGGGATTCAAAGATGTGTCTGGCACATGGTGCACTTTACTTAAAATGCACTTTATAAGTAACTTGACTAAACATTTTTAAAGTGAAGGCTAAAACAGGGTGAAGTATATTCTTGTGTTAAAGTCACTACAAACATTTAGGAAATTAACTTGGATTGTTTAGTGAATTCATATTCATATTCTTTTTATTTGACAAGCTGGCTACTACCAATTTGAGGCTGTGTTGTAATCATAGTTTCTTTAAAACGTCTGCAGTGAATTAACTGCCTTTAGAACTGAAACTGAAAAGTAAAATCACTGACACACACAAAAAGCTGAGAAATGCTCATGGATAATTTCAAGAAAGCTGTAGCATAGCTAAGGCTGCCACCTCTTTAAAACTGAAAAGAAGGATAATTCTGAATAAAAGTGAGGGCTTTGTAGGATACCTTTACATTCTGTTATGGTCTTTTAGAAATTACCTGTTGCAACAGTTCATAGTAATCTCAAAGCAAATTAACTTCACTGGAAAAGTAATAAAGTCATAATAATAATAATTTTTATTTATGTAGCGCCTTTCATACACTCAAGAACACTTTACAATTCAATGAACACATTAACAAGACAGTAGAAATTACATACAAGAAAAAGAATAATGCTCATTGAAAGGATGTGTTTTTAAAAGAAGTTTGAAATTAATAATAGATTTTTCCTCACGAAGGCTGAGAGGAAGAGAATTCCAAATTTTAGGGGCTATCACACTGAAAGCTCTGCCCCCCATAGTTACTAACCTGTGTTTAGGTACAGTGAGTAAGTTAGCATCCGATGATCTTAATCCACAGGCAGGAGTGTAAGGAAGCAGCAGCTCAGACAGATAATGAGGGGCTAACCCATGAAGGGCTTTAAAGATGAGAAGAATAATTTTACATTTGATTCTTGAAGAAACTGGTAACCAATGCAAATCACAGAGGACAAGATGTGAGCAGATTTTTTAGTGTGTGTAAGTAAACGAGCAGCAGAATTCTGAACATACTGTAATCTATTGATATGTTTAGTTGGGGGGCCATAAAACAAACCATTGCAATAGTCTAGACGGGTAGTGATGAAAGCATGAATGAGTGTTTCAGTATCTTTCACACTGAGGAAAGAATGCAGATGAGCAATGTTGTGAAGATGAAAAAAGGCTGTCTGTACTATTGAGCTAATGTGTGATTGAAAAGTAAAAAGCTGATCAAAGATGACACCCAAATTATGGACTGATACTAAGGGTTCAACCAGGATCCCATCAATGTCAATTTTTAGCCCACAAAGGGTAGAGAAGACAGATTTGGTACCAACTAATAAGATTTCTGTTTTATCAGCATTGAGTTGTAAAAAATTATCTGTCATCCAATGATTGATTTCCCGCATGCAGTCTAGTCAGTGCAACAGGTGAAGATGTTGCAGTTGCATCAACACTTACATAAAGTTGTGTGTCATCGGCATAGCAGTGGAAGCTTAAACCATACCGACAAATAATCTCACCTAATGGGAGCATATAGATTTTAAAGAGGATTGGACCTAGAACTGACCCTTGAGGGATACCTTGTGCGAGTGAAGTAGTGTCAGATTTGTATTCCCTAATGAAGACACAGTACTGGCGATCACTGAGGTATGTGAACCAAGAAAGAGCAGCACCAGAGATACCAATAGTTGAACTTTGGGACAGTAAAATATTATGGTTAACTGTATCAAATGCTGCGCTTAAGTTAAGAAGAACTAGAGGAGCGGCCATCCCAGAATCTGCGGTTATAAGTAAGTCATTGGCTACCTTAAGTAAAGCAGTTTTAGTGCTATGTATGGCTCTGAATCCAGAATCCAGATCATAGTCATCTCAAACCCTCTCACTCTAGTTCAGATGAGCAAGGAGTGAGAGCTTGTCCTGGCAGGGTACCAGTTCACTGTCATACACAAACACTCTTACACTGGGGTAATTTAACAAAACATACAAGGCTTTCAGACTTTGGGAAGAGAACTGGAGTAGAAAGAAAGAAAGAAAGAAAGAAAGAAAGAAAGAAAGAAAGAAAGAAAGAAAGAAAGAAAGAAAGAAAGAAAGAAAGAAAGAAAGAAAGAAAGAAAGAAAGGAGTAGAAAGAAAGAAAGAAAGAAAGAAAGAAAGAAAGAAAGAAAGACAGCATGCAGACTCCACACATACAATCAGAAGCTACATTTGAACTTAATGGATGTGTAAAGTGGTACTCCTAATCAGTCCACATCACTGTGCCACCTAAGCCAAGGATATATTAACTATATTTTAATCAAATATCTGAAATTTCTTAAATTAACAGCATTCTCATTTACAGCCTTATATTGAGGGCTGAATGGCCTTAATGCTGCAAAAAATTATACTCTGGCAGTAAAAACAGTAAAGTATGAACAAAAAAATGTTAAAATGACTTGCTTTTCTCATTTTACATTCTCAATATTCTCAATACAAGTCTGGCTGTTTGGCTAAATATGAGTGAAACTCTTTTCAAGCAAAATTAAAAAATTATTTATTTAAAGTTAAAAGAGTAGAAATAATTATTTGAAAGACTGGCTGTTAACTTTACCTACTCCTGTAAACATCAGAAAGTATAAGTTATGACATTTAAAAAATGCTTGAAATACTAATATCAGAGTGCTTTTTAAATTGTGGGTTTTTGACCTCTAACACATTTTCATTACCTTCACTGTGTCTGAAACCCCCCTTTTCTGTTAAGTTCAAGAGAGATCCCCCCATTTCAAAAGTGAATTTAAGCCCTGTACATAGTAGAATATTACTCATTTAGACTTATTGTAAATCTTAAAATGTTTAATGTTAATGTTAAAATGCACATTTGATTAGCTTTATTTTGTTTAGAATGTGAGTTTTTCATAGAGGTATAGACAATGAACAATTCTGTTTACTGTAACTCCCCAAGCTAACTTGTAATGGAATTTCCTTAATTTTCAGCTTTATCTGAACTCCAATAATATAATTTTAGTGAGCCTTTAGTTAGCTAGAAACATAACTATTTAATTTTCTTTGTTTTCAGTGGCATACAGTGTTCTGTCCATCTATATTCCATGTTTGCATTTGTGACATATGAGCAAGTGACTGTATGTTATATAGTGAACTTATAAGAGGAACTCAAAGAAAGATAACAAGATACAGTGGTGTGAAAAACTATTTGCCCCCTTCCTGATTTCTTATTCTTTTGCATGTTTGTCACACAAAATGTTTCTGATCATCAAACACATTTAACCATTAGTCAAATATAACACAAGTAAACACAAAATGCAGTTTGTAAATGGTGGTTTTTATTATTTAGGGAGAAAAAAAAATCCAAACCTACATGGCCCTGTGTGAAAAACTAATTGCCCCCTGAACCTAATAACTGGTTGGGCCACCCTTAGCAGCAATAACTGCAATCAAGCGTTTGCGATAACTTGCAATGAGTCTTTTACAGCGCTCTGGAGGAATTTTGGCCCACTCATCTTTGCAAAATTGTTGTAATTCAGCTTTATTTGAGGGTTTTCTAGCATGAACTGCCTTTTTAAGGTCATGCCATAGCATCTCAATTGGATTCAGGTCAGGACTTTGACTAGGCCACTCCAAAGTCTTCATTTTGTTTTTCTTCAGCCATTCAGAGGTGGATTTGCTGGTGTGTTTTGGGTCATTGTCCTGTTGCAGCACCCAAGATCGCTTCAGCTTGAGTTGACGAACAGATGGCCGGACATTCTCCTTCAGGATTTTTTGGTAGACAGTAGAATTCATGGTTCCATCTATCACAGCAAGCCTTCCAGGTCCTGAAGCAGCAAAACAACCCCAGACCATCACACTACCACCACCATATTTTACTGTTGGTATGATGTTCTTTTTCTGAAATGCTGTGTTCCTTTTACGCCAGATGTAACGGGACATTTGCCTTCCAAAAAGTTCAACTTTTGTCTCATCAGTCCACAAGGTATTTTCCCAAAAGTCTTGGCAATCATTGAGATGTTTCTTAGCAAAATTGAGACGAGCCCTAATGTTCTTTTTGCTTAACAGTGGTTTGCGTCTTGGAAATCTGCCATGCAGGCCGTTTTTGCCCAGTCTCTTTCTTATGGTGGAGTCGTGAACACTGACCTTAATTGAGACAAGTGAGGCCTGCAGTTCTTTAGACGTTGTCCTGGGGTCTTTTGTGACCTCTCGGATGAGTCGTCTCTGCGCTCTTGGGGTAATTTTGGTCGGCCGGCCACTCCTGGGAAGGTTCACCACTGTTCCATGTCTTTGCCATTTGTGGATAATGGCTCTCACTGTGGTTCGCTGGAGTCCCAAAGCTTTAGAAATGGCTTTATAACCTTTACCAGACTGATAGATCTCAATTACTTCTGTTCTCATTTGTTCCTGAATTTCTTTGGATCTTGGCATGATGTCTAGCTTTTGAGGTGCTTTTGGTCTACTTCTCTGTGTCAGGCAGCTCCTATTTAAGTGATTTCTTGATTGAAACAGGTGTGGCAGTAATCAGGCCTGAAGGTGGCTATGGAAATTGAACTCAGGTGTGATACACCACAGTTAGGTTATTTTTTAACAAGGGGGCAATTACTTTTTCACACAGGGCCATGGAGGTTTGGATTTTTTTTCTCCCTAAATAATAAAAACCATCATTTAAAAACTGCATTTTGTGTTTACTTGTGTTATATTTGACTAATGGTTAAATGTGTTTGATGATCAGAAACATTTTGTGTGACAAACATACAAAAGAATAAGAAATCAGGAAGGGGGAAAATAGTTTTTCACACCACTGTATATAAGCCTCGAACAGAAGCAACTTACAAAACAAGTTTTATTTTATCAGTTTTTCTCTTTATTTTTGTTTAAACTGATTTGCTTTTCATTTTTACTAAACCTTTGAAAACAAAAACACTTGAACTGTGAAATTATTTGCATACATACATTTCATTCATTAAAACTCTGTAATGGACGAAATAGAATATACTCAGTATTTGGTATTATCTGAAAAAGCATAGTTTTATAAAGATATGTATCACACTAAAGTGCTTATTCTGATGGAGAGCTCCTTACAAATGTACATAATACACCATTTAAAACTTCTAAAACTCTTTTAGATGAAAACAGAACATTATTGTACATACCAGTTACTGAAGATGAAAATTAGACTCACTATAAAAACCTTCCTAACTCCAATGAACTTTCACACGGGACTGCACTTTGATTAAATGAGTGTGTTTCATGCCACTGCTTACAGATTCAAGTGGAGATATTCAATGTGACTGAATCTCACCATGCAGACTTTCACAGCAGATTGCTCTTCAATCAAATGGACTTATTTGTGCCACGCTGCTGCTTGCAGTTTCATGTAGGAACCCCCTGTGCCCCCTAATCTTATATCATTGAATCACACTGTGCAAGCTTTCATAGGGGATCACTCTTTGATTGAATGTATCGATATCACACCATACCATGTCACCACTCATAGTTTCACACGGGGAACTCCCCCGCCTCCCCCTTCTTTGATTGATTCACCTGTTTCTGAGCATGCCAGTATTTGACTTACATGGTAAAAATGAGCTATTTAGATTGATTGGTGCCTGTTTGAATGCTTTAGTTCAGTGGTCCCCAACCTTTTTGACAGCAAGGACCACTTCACTAGAAGCCAATGTTTCCTTGGACCAGTGTTGTTGTGGAGGGGGGGTGGGGGGGTTTGAGGATTCAGGGCGGATTCGTAGGGCAGTTTTATACACAATTTACATTACATTTCCATTATTATTAAGTTATAATATCATAATAGAAATTATACAACTTACCATAATGCAGAATCAGTGGGAGCCCTGAGCTTGTGTTCCTGCAACCAGACGATCCCATTTGGGGACGATGGAAGACAGTGACACACGAAGTGTGTTGCTTATGTTCAGTCTACTCCGTAATCTCATTTTGGTTGCTGTCACTGCAGAAAACACTGCCTTACAAAGATAGGATGTTGGAAATGGAAGCAGACTTTTCAGTGCTTTTGTGGCAACCTCAGGATATTCCGCCTTGACTTTAATCCAAACTGTATGGAGATTTGAAGTTGTCTCAAACATACTTTTAAGGCCACCATCATTTGGAACCTCAAGCAGTTGATCCTCTTCAAGCACAGACAAAGTTGATTCACCTGGCTTATTCACAAATGGGTCACAGATCCATTCCTTCCCATTTCGGGGGTCTTTTGTGGTTGGGAATAATGCTCAAACTCTATTGAAAGCTGAGATAGGTGATCATGCACCAGCTGGGAGAAAGAAGGCCCTGGCTTGGTATCTTTAACAACCTCTGCTAACGTTTGAAACATATCAAAAATCCCAGTGTTCACTTGTAATTCCCATAAATCAAGTTTGGCTTTGAATGCAGCCACTTTATCTGCCAAGTTGAACAACGGGTATCTTCTGCCTCTGCCCCACATGCTGCTGCTCCACCTCTGCCTCCAGCACTCCTCCAGCCTGGCTGGATACTAAGTCTGTAGACTGGGTAAAGGTGGGGTGCCCTAGTGCCTTAATGCCAGTTCATATTGTGAAGTTTCTGAACTCTTTTGGGATCCCCCCACCCAACGGGAACATCACGCTGAAGTGCATCCCGAAGCGCGATTGCTTCACAGTAGAGCTGTGAGCCTGCTGTTGCCCCGGCAACAGATAAACAGTCTTAAACAGATGTGGTGATCGCACTTCGGGAAGCTCTTCGGCATGTTGTTCCGTTGACGGAGGTCCCAAGAGAGTTTAGAAACCTCACGTTTTCTTGAATGAGTGCCGCATTAATAGGAATGTTTCTTGAACGAGCATCACTGAACCACATAAAAACTGTCTTCAAATGCAGCAGTTTGCATACGTTTGCAACCCGAGATTTTTCTTCTTTTTTTGCATATAACAAAGACATATGCATTGCATTTGTCATTCCAACAGATTGCACATCACAAACATTAACACTGTTATCGTTTTTTCGCGTCTGCCATTTCTATAGGAGGGGGACAATGAATTAAATTCCAAAGGATGTTTTTCAAATGTTGACAAGCAATAAGCAAAAGGTATCACTGAAAACCACAGAAAACAAAAACAGCAAAAAAAAAACAGTACAAGGAAAGATCAAAGAAAGAAAATTTTTTTACAGTGTTTCTGTTTGGGGATCATTGTGCAAATGTGCACAACTGAGCTGCGACCATAGATCTAGCTGCTCTGTGGATGATTCATTCAAGTATTTCAAGGTCACTTCATTGTAATGAAAGCATCTGCTGAATGTACTTCGTAGTAACGAGATTTCTATAGACTTGTATCATATGGGGAAACTGTCGGGACCATAATAATACTTTGTTGTAATACTCTCTCACCTCGGTCTCTCTCTCTGCACTGCTGTAAAGCCCCGCCTGCCAAGCGTTCTGAAAAGTCTGAGTGAGTCTCAGAACTGCCGGCAGTTCTCTTGCGGACCGGCTGTCAGACGGCTGCGGCCCGGTAGTGAGCGTGTACCAAGGGTTGGGGACCCCTGCTTTAGATGCATGCTTATGCCCTATGTCCCTGCCCTATGCCCATTTTTGCTGGGAAAGACATTGTCCCCAGCACTAGAAGAAGCTAGTATGAAAATCTATGCATGTGTTTACTTTATTTCAGAGTTGAAATCAGGTCAGGTCAGGTTGGGTAGCATGCACTGGTACAGCCTGTTACCACACCCACCACACAACGAAACAGTTTGGGATCCTGGTTGGCAACCCCCCAGGCAGACATGCAGTCCAGTCCCACCCACCTGGAGTGACCCTCTATCTGCCACAGCCAGATGTTATGTGGGCATCCCCTTGGCCTGGTCCAGCAGCTCAGGTCCTCAACAATGATGATCCTGCAAGCCGCATCACCCTCAGGGAATCAGGCCACATGGCTGTTGTGCTGTAAATGACACTACCTCACAATGTAGGTAATGTGCCTCTTTCAGGACTCCATGAGCAACTGCTCATTCAACACAAAGTCAAATCAGTGGTACCAAAGGATTCTCCAAAGATACACAATACTGAAGGAGTCCAGTCTTTATCTCAGGTCACTAGATAGTATCCATGTCTCGCAACCTGACTTCATACAGTAGGAAGAGTCACCAGAGACATGAATGTCACTGCTGAGGTAAGTAAACCTCTCAACAAGGTTGACACTCTCTCCTCAGACAGACACACTGCTGATGGCTGTGCCCAAGAAGTAATTAAAGGCCTAGATCTTGGCTTTTATCCAGAACACTCACAAGCCCAGACAGTCAGACTCCTCGTTCGGTCTCTCAAGAGCATCAATCAGAGCCTCCATTGACTTCGTTAAGATCAGTGAATCTTTCTTCACCAACAGATGCCCCACAGCTGCTGGACTCCACAACCTTGCCCAACACCCAGTCCAGAGTAGGAGCAAGAACACACCCCTGATGAACCCCAGATTCAACTGGGAAAAACACAGAGGTTCTGCCTCCACTCTGCATAACACTCACAGTACCAATGTACAGGTCAGTCATGATATCTAGTAACCTTGAGGGAACCCTCAGAGTCTCAGGAAGCCCCACCGGGCAGCTCAATCAACTGAATCAAACACTTTATGAAAATCAACCAAGGCTTTTGCACTCCAAGAGATCCCTCAGTGACTTCTTAGGTGTAAAACCAGACTGCTCCAGTTGCTGGTAGGTGATCAAGTGATCACAGATCCTATAGTTGGCACAATCCAGGTGATCACCATTCCCTTTCCAGATGGGGATGACAAGTCCAATTTTCCAATCAGACACCCATCTCCCAAATGGAAGGAAAGATTGCTTGCAATGCCAGGAAGACAGCCTTACCACCAGCCTGGAGAAGTTCACCCTGGATACCATAGATCCCTGCAGCCTTCACTACCCTCAGCTGGTTAACCACCTATGCAATCTCAGTGAGATTGGGTAGTTCACAGCTAATTGGAGGATTAGCCTCAAGAACCGGGGACTCAGAGATATGCAACGATAAGCTGCTCAAAGTAGCCAGCCCAGCGGGTCACAACTGCAGTGTCATCTGTAAAGAACGTTCCATCAGCTGCCATGACTGGGACTCACCGAAGAAAAAAGAAAAGGCAACGACAACAAAAATAATTTAATAAATAAAAATGGACTAAACATTTGTGGTGGAACAACTGCAACATGTGGCTGGAGAAAATGTTTGAACTGTAGCACAAAAATCCTGGTGACTCCAACCTATTGTACAAAATGTAAGGTTTCTCTGTGTCTAATGGTAAGCAGTAATTGTTTAGGGGACTGAAATGAAAAATAATTTTGAAAGTAGAGTTTTGGATGAGTACCTAATTATATGTACAGTACATAGTAACAGATTTACTTTTTTGCTGCAGAGTTATACATAAATTGTGTGTGTGTGAGACTATGATATATGAAATCTAAACAATGATAGTTCACAGATTGGCATACAAAAGAAAACTGATTCCAGGGTTGTACATTAGAAAATGTTTTGTTTATATACTGAAAAATCGTTATTTAAAGAGAAATTCCTAAAATGTCTATTTTTTGTGTTTTATTTAGTTGATTTTGGTGTGAAACAAGGGTTTTTATTCATTTCTTTTAAAAATTTGATGTGTTATACTCACTATTCTTCAGTAATTTGAAGCTTTTTTATTACATAAGCAGAATAAAAGCCGTTTAATTGTTGGGAAGTAATTTAAGTGCAGTATTGTCAAAAACACCTTAAACCCAGCCACAGAGGATGCACAAACCAGTTTGTTTCTTTGTGCCAGTCCCAAGCCCAGATAAATGGGGAAGGCTACATCAGGAAGGGTATCCAGTGTAAAATTTTACCAGATCAGCACGCGAACAACAATACAGATTTCCATACCAGATCAATTGAGTCCCGGGTTAAACAACGGCCGCCACCAGTACTGTTAGCCAATAGGGTGCTGACAGAAATTGGGCTACTGTTGGCCGAAGAAGGAGAAGAAAAGGAGGGAGATATATCCAGAGGAAAGAGGAGAGGAGGAAGGTAAAGAGAGTGGAACTGAGGGGAGGAACTTTGAATGTTGGCAGTATGGCTGGTAAGGGGAGATAGTTAGCCGATATGATGAATAGAAGGAAGGTTGATATTTTGTGCATGCAAGAGACTAAATGGAAGTGAAGTAAGGCCAAGTGGATCGGAGGTGGATTCAAATTGTTCTATCATGGTGTGGATGGGGGAAGAAATGGGGTAGGGTTATTCTGAAGGAACAGCTCTGAGATACCTTATTAATGAGGTGAAAAGGATTAAAGGAAAGCTAAGTTAATATCAGGCAAAAAATTAAATATATATATTGTGACAGATAGGGGGCTGTCCTCCCCTTGAACCCTCAGACAATGCGTCAGACACCAGGTAAAAGTCCAAATATTATTTATTTTAATAATAAAGTGCACAAAGCACCCTCTACTCCACAATACTCCAATAATCAATGATCACAATACACAATCCTCCACTCCCAGCAGCTCAGTCACTCTTCCTCCCAACTCGGCTTCCTGCTGGGATCTCCCCCAATCCTTTTATAGTTCATGACCCGGAAGTGCTTCTGATCCCCCCCAGTCCATGTGATTCTTAGCACTTCCGGGTCAGATCAAAAACTCTTCTTTTCTTCAGCCCAGAAGTATATCATCTCTTCCGTTCCTGTGATTGTGAAATACTTCCGGGCTATATGGAGAGTATAAGTCCCTGGGCCTCCCTGCAGCGTCTCCTGGCGGCCCCCACAGTATCCAGCAGGGCTGTGATGAAAGACTCCAAGTTCCATGATGCCCTGCTGGAATTCGGGGCACCTCCATGTTGCCAGGAGGGCTCCATCTGGGGGTATTGGCCGGGATGAACGGCCAGCCATATACCACAATATATATATATAATATATATAAATAAAATAAAAAATGTACAGAGTATAGCAGTGCTGTCACATTTTTTCAGAGAATGCTGTAGGATGTTACCTGACTGATGTAGACATGCATCTTATGTAGCCGTTTCCACTTCCTGACAACTTTCCTGTCTCAGATGATTTGTACATTAAGGGAAGGAAATCCATCCACTTAAAAACCTGCTTATTCAAAGCAGAAGCACGGGAAAGCTGAAGCCTAATCACAGTAAGCATCAGGTGCAAGGCAGGAACAATCTTGGGACAAGGTGCCAGTCTGTCGCATGGACACCCTTTTCTACACTCACAGACCTGAAGTTTGTTAATTATGGTGATTTAATTCCAATATATGTGTTGTCAATAAGGCTGAACATACTGTATTTGGAAAAAGTTCAATTTGTTTGATGCAGGTTAGAGCTGCAAGAAACCAACAAAAAAATTCCCTCAGCAGTATAAGTATCCCCGTGACCCCCACAATTCATCTAATGTTCAACTATGTTGGCAATATTGATGCAGGGAAGGAATGTGCTGCGGTGGATGATTTGATTAACACCCACAAAGTTTAAATAGGTGCATCAGCACAAGTAGTATGTAATCAAATATACTGTGTTTTTATTAATTGTTTTTTGTTTCCCTCTACTGTTTAGTGCAAAGTTCCTTCCTCATCTTGTCTTCCTTTGATTGTGAAACTATCTCCCATTTTAAAACAAGCCATCCAACCACAAAATCCTTTGTGGTGGCCCTGGAATGCCATTTAGGAAGGTGTTCTATTTTACAGCTTTTACAGGTACACAGAAAAATGTGGGGCGCTAGTAATCCTGGATGTGCTCTGATGTAAGTGGTGCAGGGAAGAAAACAATAAACTATGCAGAGAGCTTACAAGGCTAATAGAATTTAAATATCATTGTTCTGTGGAAAAGGGTTAGGAGCATGATAATGCTGTGTTTTTCTATATAGCACCACACTAAATATATTCATCTGCAGAGGGAAGATTTCAAGAGGTGGTTGCTTCAGCGCAAATGTGCATGTTTGTAATAAATGGGTTTGAAAATGTCCTTAAACCTTCCCTGTGCATTTTGTATGCACACCTTCCGTTCTGAATAAGCATAGACCCCAGACTAAATTGCTGATTGAGAGTAGTCATGTACTGTATGTGCAAGTGCCCCCTTTGAGCATCTGGCAGCATATCCAGGCCTTAATCCTGATGAGTTGCCAAGGTATGTTCTGTTTTTTTGAAAATTAGTTATCAGACCACTTACTTTTTAATTATTTAATATATAGGTTCCATGAAAACATGGTCATTGTTTAATCATCCGGGCTGCTTCCATATTGTAGTTTTTGTATTACTGGGCTGTCTATGATGTGCAACTTGCATCATTAGCAGCAATTCATATTTCTGTTTTTTCATAAATCATTTTTAATCTGAGCATTTCTGGGCAGTCATCATATTTAAGAGATTCTGAATAGTTCTCTGCATGCATGCTTTCCAAAATAATGATGTTTTGTTCAGTCATGTACATTGATGGATTGAAGGCCAGAGGTCCACATGACCATCATCATCAAATTCTTCTATGTGAAACCTGAAAACCATGAGGACTGATTAAGATCATTTATGTTAGGTTCGAATGCCTAGATGGGCCTGGAACTCCTGCAGATTTTTTTTTCTCCAGCCGTCTGGAGTTTTTTTTTTTTTTTTCTGTCCTCCCTGGCCATCAGATATTACTTAAAATGCTAAGTTAATTAGTATTGCCTAATTTTATTTTTATATTTAGTCTTTTTTCTCTTTCTTCATCCTGTAAAGCACTTTGAGCTACATCATTTGTATGAAATTGTGCTATATACAGTAAATAAATATTGTTGTTGTTGTTTGCAAGTTAGGTTCCCACCAGCTGAGTAGACTGAAAGGGTGAGCTTCTGGTACTGTGAAAGGTGTTAAAGCAATGTTGCCCTATCCATTGTTACTCTAGATAGAGCTATTAGAGGACAGGAACAAAGGATAAACTTGATAAACAAGTGAACATCATTGCCCAGAGAGGGTCACATAGATGGCATACCCAGGACATGTGGCCTTTGATAGCAGATGCTTGAAAATATCTGTTATTGGTAGGGTGTAGTATCATATTGTTTTATACAGCCTAAATCCTGCAATTATGATTTAAAATTGGGTGGTGAATTACACTACTCTTCACACAGGTTTGAAAAGAATATATTCTGTCTATAGTTTATGTCCATTCATTACCTGAAAGAGTATTTGTAAGATTCTGCTCTCATTGTAGTTTCAAATAATCTAGTGATGTATTCATTGTTAAATACACTAGTACAGTTTGGGTATACTTCGTTTCTCAGTATTATTACTTTGTAGTTATTACTGTGTGGTCACTAATTGGGGAAGATTATGAAGGCTAGGTATAAAAGTAAGCAGTTAACAGGAACCTTTAAAAAATATCAAAGTAATTTATACTTTGGCAGCAATGTGCAAAAACAGTGTTTACCCTGTTGGTACCAGGATGTATAGCATCTGCA
The DNA here is from genome assembly GCF_900747795.2 of Erpetoichthys calabaricus. Lineage (NCBI taxonomy): Eukaryota > Metazoa > Chordata > Cladistia > Polypteriformes > Polypteridae > Erpetoichthys > Erpetoichthys calabaricus. Next base: position 103,387,746 of record NC_041404.2, read on the forward strand.
ATAGAAATGTAGATAATCATTCTGAAAATTTATGAAACCATCCCATATGCACATTTCTTGTTTTCATGGAAATAGTGCTTTTTTGTTCTTTTTCCAACGAATGTGCTTGTTATTGCATTAATATTAGGATATTAAAATTTAAACTTCCAGTACAATATAATATAATATAATTACATGTTTTGATTGACCATGAAAGTGTTTTGGGAATAATCATGAACAGCTGTACGCATCTTTGAAACAGGTATTATTGCTAGCATTTACACTGATAATGTTAATTTTTTGTTTAACAAGTCAACAGAATTCACCATTAGAAAGTTATATTAAAAGTTTGCCTTTTTTCTTTCTGCTTGTTTTAATTTACCTCCTAACCTCTCTGTTCTTCTCCTGTTTCTGAACTTCCTGGTTTCTATCAGGTCTCTTGAATCCCGAGGATAAATCGTCTTGAAGACCTGACTTTCTTGGTGATGTCTAGACAAGTTCAATGCCAGTATCTCGTTATATGTTAAGTCAAAGCAGCCAGAACAGGAAGAAGGACAGACATTAAATGCTTTGGAATTGAAGGGCAAATGGAAGTTGAACTTAATTGCAATAATTTTATTTATGTGTTTGTTTAGCTATTTATTTTTAAAACAACTTTATAGTTGTATTTAATGTTCCATTTTCCATTTTACTTTTTTATACAATTGAATTATAAAAACAGTATTTGTTTTTTATTTTAACTAATGTTTGGTGTGTGATCATTGCCATTCTGTTGAGTATTACATATTCCTTTTTGCATAACATGCTTCAGCATACAATGTTTTAGTTTGCTTTCATGTAATTCATTTCTGATTGTCAAGTCAAAGAGTATGCAGGTGTGACTTTAACATTTTAAGAGTTTCTTCAAAATTTTATTTATTTTTTGTATTACTGTTGTATCTCATATGCTGTATTTATAAATCATTGCAAATTATATTAATCACTATTCATGTGAGCTGTCCAATCCAGTTTGTTAACCCATAACTGCAGACAGAGAATAGATGCAAAGTTTCACATTAAATGTTCCAAGAACAACTTAAGTGCCACACAGGCTCTACAAAACTTGACATGGCAACTTTCCTTCTGCATGTATAAGTTATCTTTGTACTCTGTGCAGTAGGTTGGGGATTTTTTATCTGCTACATGCAAATTTGGAGATTAGATTACTGTGCTCAGTATTGGTTTGTTTAATAAGAACTTAGGCATTAAGACCCATGTGGAAATTCTATGACTGCATTTCTATTCTTGGTTATTGTCCAAAATATAGAACCTCCTATATTTGATAAAATGCACTACCAAATTTAACAGATTGACTAACTCAAACATAAGAATGTAAGTTTTACAAACAAGAAGCAACTATTAATTTTATCCCTCTCATTTGCTTGGCTGATGGTAAAATTTTTCCAATTTTACATCTATAATTCAAAAAGCAAACTTGGTTAAGATTTTCACTTCATGTATATGATTTGCCAGTTTGACACATAAAGGATCATGTAAATTTAGAATAAAGTTTATCCTGGCTCCTACCTTTAGTGCACAAAGTTAAAATATAAGTGCTGTATGAGTTTCAGGCATTTTTTATGATCTGTAGGCATGCATTTCTTTCTATGCAATTCTTTCTGCTTTATATGTTAAAGTCTAATTTCCTATCCTTTACAAATAAAAAATAGTTTATCTTTACTGTTCATCTGCTTAGTCTGCTTCAGCCCCTTGAACAAATGAACAAAAAAATTAATTATTTCTCTTTTCTATGCTATGCCCTACTTCATGCCAAGGTGAATGGTTTCAAGCAAATAAGATACAAAAATATTTAAGTTAGATAGCTCTTACCACTCATACTAACCTCTTTGTATCTAGGTTAGAGCAGTCCTACTGTACTAAAGAAGCAAGATTAAAGTTTCATTGTTACTGTTTTCTGTTTTTGTGTGGTGTTATTTTTTTTTCTTTTTGTGTTAAGTTGTATTTTGTAGGATGAAAAGTAAATACTGGCCTTTGACTAAACAAAAGCATGGCATGTTTGAAATTCACAGAGTTTCCAGTCTTCAAGTGAAAACAAATGTTCTCATATTCAGAAAATTGTGTAATATATTCCAAGTTGCAAGCCAGACTGAACAGACTGTGTATCTGAGAAAGCATGATTTACTGGTGTCTTGTTGTTGAATGTGTGGGGAGCTCTTTCCCCTAAAACATAATCCCCTTTCTGTGCTACAGTTTTTTTAGTGATACTCCACTCCTAGGCCACTTCTCATCTGTTGTACACGACAGTTGTTCTGTCCTGTACCTCTGGAATACAGCCTGCAACTCACACCTGTTAGTATTCCCCCTGGGTATGATCCCTCAATATCAGTCGGTCCTAAGGCTGGATTCCTTCTCTGTGGCAGGGTAATACTCCATCCCATGCCTTTAATGCACACTATACAATACAATACAATACAATACAATACAATACAATACAATACAATACAATACAATACAATACAGTTTATTTTTGTATAGCCCAAAATCACACAGGAAGTGCCGCAATGGGCTTTAACATGCCCTGCCTCTTGACAGCCCCCCAGCCTTGACTCTCTAAGAAGACAAGGAAAAACTCCCAAAAAAACCTAGTAGGGAAAAATGGAAGAAACCTTGGGAAAGGCAGTTCAAAAAGAGACCCCTTTCCAGGTAGGTTGGGTGTGCAGTGGGTGTCAAAAGAAGGGGGTCAATACAATACAATACACAGAACAGAACAAATCCTCAATAAAAAATAAAAATTTTTTAGAAGTACGGAGCAGAATTTCACAGTAGATGATATCACATAATAAGATTTGGATAATTTTAGACTCCTGGAGACCTCATCCATCAAGCTGCCTCCCCCATTTGGCCATTCCACGGCTGAAACAGTGTTGGGCCAGCCAATCCGATGAAAGGACCCCTCTTTCTCATGATTCCTGCGATCCTCCATCAGGGATGACTTTACCTTATGCAGGCAAAACAACTTGGCAGGTGAGCCGTGGCACCAAGTGCCACATTTGAGTACCAAGAAGAGAAACAGAATAGGTAAGGGTTAGTAACACATTATAACTATCATGTTACTTATGTTTTAGTGCTAATGACTAACAACAGAGATGCAGTATGTACAGTTAATCAGCAGCTCTAGTCAGGATATGCTAAACTGAAGTAGTGAGTCTTCAGCCGGGATTTAAAAGCTGAGACCGAAGGGGCATCTCTTATAGTAGCAGGCAGACCATTCCACAGTTTAGGGGCCCTGTAACTAAAAGCTCGACCTCCCATTGTTATTTTATTAATCCTTGGAACCATAAGCAGACCAGCATCTTGAGATCTTAATGTGCGCTCTGGTTTGTAAGTCATGATAAGTTCAGACAAGTAAGCCAGACCTCGGCCATTTAATGCTTTATATGTTAAAAAAAGGATTTTGAAATCTGCCCTAAACTTAACCGGGAGCCACACTACTTCTGGGATTTCGAGCTTCCACATATCAACTGCGATCAAGTGACCCTACACCTTTTAGGGGACGTATCCCAGCAAACCCTTGTTACCTTATGGCTAGAGCAATAAGCAAGACAGCAGAGCAGGTGTTCTTTATTTATTCATTAACATATATCATCCCAGAGCAGAAGCAAATGCATGTAACAAATTGCATTATATGACCCGAGTTTCGAGCTGCATTTAAATGTTAGTAACATCAGTCTATTATGACAGATGATTTCAGTCTCTATTCTAGCTTAGGTGGGCAACCCTTGCAGTGTAGTAATAACATCTTGCTTACAGCTATTGTCTCCTCCCTTTTAGGGGTCTGTGTCACACTCACTCATTCACCCTCTTCAGTTCTCTGTTGTCTACCTTTGCTTTGTTCCAGTATCAGTTGATTCCTACCTTCAGCTTGCTTGTGGTTTTTGTGCAACCAATCCTTTGGCAGCTGTTCAAAAGCAGGCAGCAGTGCTTTAATTTCCTTATAAGGAAATTTTTACCAGCTTATGACCTTTTGGAGACAAGCTGTGGTGGAGAGCCAAAACACCTGCCCGTGAGTCTAGTGCGCAACTTTTGTATGCCCTTTGTTTAATCTAATTTAAAAATGTCTTGGCTTTTAATATCTGTTTGATTTAATTGAACCATAGTACAAGCTTAGCAATAGTTACAAGAAAATATATACTATATATATATATATATATATACTATAGAAAATACTACTATAACAGAAAAAATATACCATCATCACCACAATTGGTCATCATTGATCATAATTACAATATAAATTACAAGGTAATTAGTAAAAAATAATTTTATATTTTTATCTTGCAACATATTTATAACTTGCGTCATATCCTTCTGCCATTTTATGAATGCTTATATATTGTAAAGCTGACTGGTAAACAATTATTTCCCATTTTGTTAAAAACCTGAACTTTGGCAGATTGGTACATCTAGGCAAACATATATATGCTAAAAAAATATTTCGATATATTAATATTTAGGGGTAACCCACCCCCACAATAAAAAAAAAAAAAAACTAAATACCACAAAATCTAAAAAAATGCTTTGACAGATTTGAATGAAATTTGGTGACTTTATAGAAAAAAGAAAGTAGCCAACAAGTGTATTTTTGTCAGTATTTGTTAATATTATACCTTAACAATGCAATGACAGCATGCTTAATACAAATGAAGCATGAAGCAGAAATGATTGATGAGTCATGCAAATAGCACCACTAACTAATAGGGTAGATGGGTAACTGAGGATAGGATGATGTCCTGGACAGAAAAGAAGAGGCACAATTACATATTGAAATGGAAAAAGTAAGTTCAATGAAGCTCAGAGATTACGTAAAGCTCAATGGTTAGCAAACACTGTTTTTTGCTGTTGACTACCAATCCTCATAGATGCCTACAAGCTTTCATCTTGCTTATTCATTCCGCTCAATCAACCCCTTGGCGTGAAGTATCTAGACAGAAACCACTCTTCAATAAAAGGCAGTTTAAAGGATAGCGTGAAGAAAAGATTCTCTAGTCTCATGAGGCAAAACTGAAACTCTTTCGGCAGAACACCAAAAACTATGTCTGGCAAAGACCAGGCACTGCTCATCACCTGTCTAATAGCATCCTTATAGTGAAGCATGGTTTTGGCAGCGACAACAACAGTAACATTTATTTATATAGCATGTTTCCATACAAACAATGTCCTTTACAAAATGAAATAAAAGTTAATATAAAACAAACAAGATTAGGCAATAATATTCTACAGTGGGTAACAAAGGAAAAAGTAAGGTCGAATGGCCAGGAGGACAGAAAAAACAGTTCGGCTTGGGGAAAAAACAAAATTTGCAGGGTTTTCAAGGCCAAAAGACCACCCAGCCTCCACTGGGCAACATCGTGTTCTCAGAGTGCTTCTGAGTGGCAGGAACAGGGAGACTAGTCAGAATTAAGATAAGGATAAATGTAGCCAAATACAGAGAGGTCTTTAAAAGAAACCTGTTATAGACTGCATGCAAGTTCAGACAGGAGCAATGGTTCACTTTTCAACATGACAATGACCCAATGCATACAGTCAAGACAATGCTGGAGTCTGTGACTGGCCTTAAATGGCCAAGCCAAAGCACATACTTAATCCTCATAGGACAACTGTCAAGAGACCTGAAGGTGACACTCTGCAGACTCTTCCCATCTAATCAAACAGAGTCTGAGTGGATCTGCCAAGGAATAATGGGATAAACTGCCCATGACTTACAGAAGACTTGAGGGTATACAGTAATTGCTGCTAAAGGGGCTTCTACAAAGTACTGAACTAACAGTCTTAATATATATAAATGAGAGATTTCAGTTTTTGATTTTTAATAAATTTGCAAATGTGTTTTAACTTTGTCATTAAGAGATAGTGAGTGTAGATTGATGGGTAAAAATGGCAAGTTAATCTATTTGAAATTATATTTACAATATAATGTCTGTGGAAAGTGAAGATGTCTGAATACTTTCTGAATCCACTGTAGTTTACATTTATAGGTTTACTAGCCAACCCGCGGCGTAGCATATGCCGCATAATTATGTATTGATGGGTGAACACTTCCTGAAAGACACAGTTGTCCAAATGGGGTTGGTTTTGAGGATACGACTGTAGGTGAATGAAAAGATGTAACTCTGGACAGGGCAACATACAGTACAGCGTTTTACACGCTGCATACAGTGATTCACATCGAAGTATAGACACTGCTAAGACCATGGAATACTACTTGCAAACTGTTTTACACGCTGCATACAGCGATTCACATCCGTGACAAATTGTTTTACACGCTGCATACAACGATTCACATCCGCGACAAACAAATTGTTTTACACGCTGCATACAACGATTCACATCCGCGACAAATATGATTCTTCTTAGATGGTGCTGGCACGTCCACCCTCGCTCTCGAAGCATACACACTGCCTGGTCATGTGCCCGCTCGCAAGAGCAACTAACAGAGACCCGCCCACCAACTGTAAGACCATGGGATACCCCTCGCAAACTGTTCTACACGCTGCATACAGCGATTCACATCTGCGACAAACAAACTGTTTTACACGCTGCATACAGCGATTCACATCCGCGACATGATTTTTCTTTGATGGTCCTGTTGCGTCCACCCTCGCACTCGAAGCATACACACTGCCTGGTCATGTGCCCGGTCGCAAGAGCAACTGACAGAGATCCGCCCACCAACTCTAAGACCATGTGATACCCCTCGGAAACTGTTTTACACGCTGCATACAGCGATTCACATCCGCGACAAACAAACTGTTTCACACGCCGCATACAGCGATTCACATCCATGACAAACATGCCTCTTCTTAGATAGTCCTGCCGCGTCCACCCTCGTTCTTGAAGCATACACACTGCCTGGTCATGTGCCCGCTCACAAGAGAAACTCATGGAGACCCGCCCACCAACTCTAAGACCATGGCGTGTAAAACAGTTTGCGATGGTGGATGCGGTCGTGCATCATAACTGAAAAGAATACAGTGGAACCTTGGTTCACAACCATACTTTGTTCCAAAACGCTGGTCGTAAACTGATTTGGTCGTGAACCGAAGCAATTTCTCCTATAGGATTGTATGTAAATACAATTAAATCAGTTCCAGACTGTACGAACTGTATGTAAATATATATTTTAAGTTTTTAAGCACAAATATAGTTAATTAAACCATAGAATGTACAGCGTAATAGTAAACTAAATGTAAAAACATTGAATAACACTGAGAAATCCTTGAACAACAGAGAAAACTAACACTGCAATAGTTTGCGCTATAGCGCTACCAACCGCTTGCTAAAAACACTTTTTTTTTAATGAGTTTTAAGCACAGGGAAAAAAATGAATATGTGAAAAAATCCGTAATTTAATAAACCACCAAGAAAAGTAACATTGCAACAATGCACACTACGAACCGATCGCTGTAAACAGAAGTGAAAACAAAATCAAGCCCAGTGCATTCTTTAACTGCCTTTCTACCTTATGAGTCCAGCCCCCTCTCTCTCGCACTGCCTGTGTGTGTGTGCCTCTGTCTCTCTCTCTCGCGCTGCCTGTGTGTGTGTGCGGCTCTCTCTCGCGCTGCCTGTGTGTGTGTGCCTCTGTCTCTCTCTGGCGCTGCCTGTGTGTGTGCGCATCTCTCTCTCTCTGGCTGCCTGTGTGCCTCTGTCTCTCTCTGGCGCTGCCTGTGTGTGTGCGTGGCTCTCTCTCGCGCTGCCTCTGTGTGAACCGAGGTTCCACTGAGGTTGACTAATGAAAAGTCAACGTGCCTCAGAGGTGCATGTGGAGTCTAGCAGAGACGAACGTGAATGACGCCCGGTGTTGTGAGTTGCTGCGTCCTAGTTGGTGGGCGTGGCTCTGTGAGTTGTCGTTGTATCCAATGGTCTTAGAGTTGGTGGCCGTGGCTGTCTTGCGTGCTTTCCATGGGTGGCTACTTGTCGGCGGCTTAGTGAATTGTATACGGTGGGCGTGGCTGTCTTGTGTGCTTTCCATGGGTGGTTACTTGTCGGTGCATGCTTTCCATGGGTGGCTACTTGTCGGCGGCTTAGTGAATTATATATATAGATGGTGTTATTATTGTCATATGTACAAAGTACAGTAAATTATTACTTTTATGTTGTAATCAAAATGCAGCATGTTGCCACAAGCAAGATTTGCACAATTGTAACAAGAGAGTTTAGGTTTGCCATTGTTTTGGCTATTTCCACTTACCAAGGCATTCAAGGCTTACTCATATTATATGGGGCCATTACTAGACTGCATACCAGGTTATTCCTTAGATTTTAAATTAAACATTTTAGATTTTAAATGTGTCTTTTTCTGATGAAAACTTGTTTTTCAAGAACAAATTTTTATTTCCTCTTATTAAGGGATTCACATATTTAGAAATTTCTGTAGCTTCCATTTTTAGTTCATTTTCAGAAATTTTGGATACTTATAAAGCATGTATGTAGTGCTGATAATATCTTCAGTGAGTACTAAACCTAAGATTTTTTTTCTTTTCTTTTTTCTTCAAATATGTCAACTTATTTTTATTTTTAAGTTCTTATTAGAGTGCTTTTTGTGAAGGCGAAGCAATTGAAGTTTCTTAGATTGATACATTTCAGATTTTCATATACAATTTATAGGATAACCGGTATGTTATTCCTCTATGGTGTCTTAGTGGCTTCTATATGGTTTCCTCCCATTGTTATTTGTACAGTACACTCTCAGCAGGAGGTGGGTGTACTCCAGTCCCCTCCCAGATTGTTGTGCTTTTCACACTGTAATGTAGAATAAGCCCAACACCCCCTATGACAAAACCAATATTCAGAACTCTTGTTATTAGTGTTCCTTTTCAGTTACACTTCACAATGTGTGGCTTTACGTGAGAAGTGCTGTAAATCAACCATTAACCAAGACTTTCTGTCAAAAACATAGTCTTGATTTCAGAATTGCTGTTTATTAAAAACAGCACCATGACGTTTTTGGTTCCTCATAACTTCACTTGGAAAAACTTTGGGATGTTTGAGCTCATCAGCTGAAGTTAGCCAGTCTATTTTTATGTTTAAAAAACAGAGGAGTGTCATTCTGATGTAACTAAACCTTGCAGCATTTTTTAGCAGATGCACATAAATCTTGTTACTGAGACTAGGATAAGGAAACCATGGTTAACAAATAAACCAGCATCAATTTCCTCCACAACTTTGTTGCATTCTATACTTTTTATTTATTTGTTTGTTTGTTTATTGCTTTGTCATATTACTAATTTTTGGTTTTACTAATGTGAAATAACTGTTAAATGTTTTCCACAATCTGTAATTAAACCAGACTAATTGAATTGATAAAAAAATGATTCATGGAATTACTTTAATTCTTACATATGTTTAGTATATGGTTATTTTTATATTCTACAAATGAAATTATCTTTCTATAAGCATCATTGTCGACTCTTACATCTAACCTTTTTGTATCCTACTTATCCAGTTCAGGGTCAAGGTTAGCTGATGCACCACTCAGCAACACTGGACGCAAGACAGAAACCCTTCTCGAACAAAACACCAGTCTAACAAATGACATGTTCCCACACATTCCAATATTCACTCATATTGATTGACTTTACAGTTCCCAATATACCAAATCTGTCTTTTGATGTGAGAAGAGATCTCACACAGAAAAACGCAAAGTGCAGACTTTACATAGGTAGTGCACAGACCATTATCAGAACTGAGGACTTTGGATAAGTCAGGTGGCTGGCACAATGTCAATTTAGGTAAATTTTATTTAAAAGCCAATTTGCATGATTAATTTCAGGGTTGCACAGCCCAGTAGTATAACATGCAAGGCATAAACAAAACACATATTAGATGCCAGCCTTTTGCAGAGCACACTTACATAGTGCCAATTTACAATTGTCAGCTATCGTGGTATACTGTATTTCATTGGGATTTAAGAGGAAAAGCAGAGTAGTTGCAGAAAACCCCAAACACAAGTAGATCAACTGAGATTCTAACTCAGTTTCCCGCAGCTGTGAGAAGGCAACACTAAACAGTGTGTAGCACTAGTTAAGAAAATGTGTAAGATATTGTTTCAAAGTTTTGTTTAACTAAATAAATATACTGTATGTGCTGTGTCCTTAAAATGTGCATTTGTAAAACATTTCTGAAGTTATATCAGCTTTAATGTTCAGGTATTTTGATTTTCCATTGCCATATTGAGTTGTGTATGTGGGTTGGAAGAATTATAATTGGTAAAAGCTGTGATATGAAAACCTTCTTTTCAGGGTGCCCGCACCCCTAAAAATACAGGTATGATTGAGGCTGCTTATTTTTTGTCTTCTAATTTATTTTGCTACAATAAATAACAAGAAAGTTAAAAGCATTACCAAAGAAAATGTGGACTTTTGTTAAAATGTTTACTTTTTTTGGGTGTGAAGGTTACTAATATTGATTCATGACTGCATCATTCATAATTCCAAACAGTTATTATCAAATAAACTCAAACTGCAAGATTTTGGCATGAAACAGTAAAGGCAACTCCTTGTTTATTTGGTTATATTGACTGGTAAAAAGTAGTCTATTATCCATTAGCCCAGAAACTATAAGTAACTTTGCCCTAATTAATTTCAATTTCTCTTCTTTGAGCTTTTATCAGCACATATAATGTTCTACCATAAGGGGCAGGACACTTGCCATATAAAGATGAGTACTGTATAAGATAAAAATGCTACTTCTGTTTGGCTAATCTGACCTAGCTGTCATCTTTTTTATGCCCAGATGCAAACAAAAATTAAAGCAGGAAGTTACAGTCCTGTGTGAGGTTGCACATTAGGCAGACCAATAAAATTCCCTTTCTCCAGAAGTAGCTGAGTGTTGCAGACTGGGAATTGTTCAGGTACAGTTCTGATGACAACAGAAAAGTGTCTGTTACACCAGCCATCCCAAAAATAGCCTCTTTTTTTCTACTACGGAGAGGTAAACAATACTGCTGCCTAAAGTTTAGTTCAGAGAAACTGAAGAGGAGCTTTTTCCCACAATCCATTGATATGTTGAAAAAAGAAATTGTCTTTTGTTATATTCTGCCTTATCATTAACTCCCTTACTTTAAATTATTAAGATTACATTACAATTAGATATACATTAGAACAATCTAGACAAGAACAGGCCACTCAGTCCAATAGAGCTTGCCAGTCCTATCCACTCAATTCTTATAAATAAGTTCTACAGTCCTACTGTCTACCACACTATTTGGTAGCTTATTCTATGTGTCTGTGTTTGTGCGAAATTTTACCTTAACAAGTTTCCAGCTGTGTCCCTGTTCGATGAACTCATATTAAAATAACAGCCTCAGTCAACTATACTAATTCCCTTCATAATTTTAAACACTTCACTCTTGTCTCCTCTTAATCTTCTTTTTCTTAAACTGAAAAGGCTCAGCTCTTGTAATTTTTCCTCATAATTTATCCTCTGTAGCCCTTAAATCAGCCTAGTCACTCTTCTCTGGACTTTTCCCAGCAGTGCTATGTCCTTTTTATAGCCTGGAGACTAAACCCATACATAGTACTACAGATGAGACCTGGCCAATGTGTTGTAAAGCTTAAGCATAACCTCCTTGCACTTCTACTCTACACGTGGAGCTATATAATCTAACATTCTGTTAGCCTTCTTAATGGCTTCTGAACACTATCTGACAGTGAATGGTACTGAGTCCACTGCAACTCCTAAATCCTCCTCATAATTTTGATTTTTAAAACTCCTATTGCTTATTGAAACAAAACATTTTTACTTCCTACACCTTTTATTGGCTAACGAAAAAGATTACAATATTCAAGCTTTCGAGGCAACTCAGGCCTCTTCTTCAGGCAAGAATCTTCCCTGAAGAAGGGGCCTGAGTTGCCTTGAAAGCATGCATATTGTAATTTTTTTCGTTAGCCAATAAAAGGTGTCATTTTGCTTGGCTTTTCTCTACATTCATAATGGCTAACACGGTACAACACCCTAGTTCTACTTCCTACATGTAATACTTCACATTTACTTATAATAAATTTCATCTGCCACAAATCTGCCCAAGCCTGCATGCTGTCTAAGTCCTTCTGTAATGATTCAATGGACACTAGATTACCTGCCACTCCACCTAGTTTGGTACCATCTGCAAACTTAACCAGCTTCTTATTTTATATATTAAAAATAGCAGTGACTCCTGTGGAACAGCACTCTTAATGTCAGCCATTTCTGAGATGGTTCACCTTAACCATCTGCTTCCTGTTTCTGAGTCAATTTTTCACCCATCTACACATCACACCATGAACTCCCACTTCTTTTACTTTGATGCCCATCTGTCATGTGGCACCTTATCAAATGGTTTCTGTAAGTCAAGATAAATAATAGCATATGGTCCTCTTTGATTATATGCTTTTGTTACTTTCTCATGGAATTCCACCATGTTGGTAAAACATGACCTCACTCTTCTAAACCCATGCTGACTATTCAGTAAAACTCCAGTTCTTACCATGTTTTGCTCAATCTTACCCTTAATAATTCCTTCTGTTAATTTACCTGTGATGTGCATTAAGCTTACTGGCCTTACTAGTTGCTTGGATCTGCCCAGTCAACCTTTATATATAACAGGATAATATTTGCCATTTTCCAGGTCTTCAGAATTTCCCCAGTATGGGCTTTAACATGCCTTGCCTTTTGACAGCCCCCAGCCTCGACTCTCTAAAAAGACAAGGAAAAACTCCCAAAAAAACTCTTGTAGGGAAAAAAAAATTAAAGAATCCTTGGGAAAGGCAATTCAAAGAGAGACCCCTTTCTAGGTAGGTTGGGCATGCAGTGGGTGTCAAAAAGAAGAGGGTAAATACAATACAATACACAGAACAGAACACAAGTAATCCTCAATACAATATAATAGTGCAATTAAAATATTACATGTACAGAGCAGAATTCAATAGTAGATGATATCACATAATACGATTTGACCTCAGCCATCAATCTGCCTCACCCTATTGGCCATTCCACAGCTGAGTCAGTGCTGGGTGGCAGGCAATTCGATGAAAGTACCCTTTTACCCAATGCTTCATGCAGTCCTCCATCAGAGATGACTTTACCTTAGGCAGGCAAAACAACTTGGCAGGTGGGCAATGGTGCCAAGTGCCACATTTGAGTACCAAGAAGAGAAACAGAATAGGTGAGGGTTAGTAACAAATTATAACTATCATATTACTTATGTTTTTGTGCTAATGACTAACAACAGAGATGTAGTCTGTACAGTTAATCAGCACCTCTAGTGTGAATGTCCTAAACTGAAGTACTGAGTCTTCAGCCAGGATTTGAAAGCTGAGACCAAAGGGACATCTCTAACAGTAGCAGGTAGACCATTCCACAGTTTAGGGGCCCTGTAACTAAAAGCTCAACCTCCCACTGTTATTTTATTAATCCTTGGAACCATAAGCAGACTGGCATCTTGAGATCTTAATGTGCATTCTGGTTTGTAAGGTCAGATGATAATGGATTTTGCATAAAGGATGGGCAAGGCTGGGGTGAATATGTATTTTAGGAAGGTAGGAACATAGTGTGACATACAAGAGTGGAGGAAGATGCAAACAGGTAGATTATATTCTGTGCAGCAGAGTCAATCTGAAGGAGATTGGAGAATGCAAAGTGGTGGCAGGGGAAGGTGTAGTTAGACAGCATAGGATGGTGGTCTGTAGGATGACATTGGAGATCAAGAAGAGGAGGAGAGTGAGGACAGAGCCAAGGATCAAATGGTGGAAGTTGACAAAGGAATACTGCAAGGTTAAGTTTAGAGAGAAGGTAAGACAAGCACTGGGTGGCAATGAAGAATTACCAGACAGCTGGGCAACTACAGCAGAAATAGTAAGGGTGACAGCTAGAAGGGTGCTTGGTGTGATATCTGGACAGAGGAAGGAGGAAAAGGAAACCTGGTGGTGGAATGTGGAAGTACAGGAGAGTATGCAGAGAAAGAGGATGGTGAAGTAGAAGTGGCATAGTCAGAGAGATGCAGAAAGTAGACAAGAGTACAAGGAGATAAGGTGCAAGGTGAAGAGAGAGGTGGCGAAGGCTAAAGAAAAGGCATATGATGAGTTGTATGAGAGGTTGGACACTAAGGAGGGAGAAAAGGACCTGTACCAATTGGCTAGACAGAGGGACCAAGCTGGGAAAGATTTGCAGCAGGTTAGCATGATAAAGGATAAAGATGGAAACATATTCACAAGCGAGGAGGGTGTGTTGAGAAGATGGAAAGAGTGGTGGCTCTGAGGTTAGGGATCTGCACTGGCAATTGGAAGGTTGCCGGTGTGAATCCCGTAAAATGCCAAAAGGGACTCTGCTCTGTTGGGCCCTTGAGCAAGGTCCTTAACCTGCAATTGCTAAGCGCATTGAGTAGTGAGAAAAGCGCTATATAAATGCAAAGAATTATTATTATTATTACTTTGAGAGGCTGATGAATGAAGAGAATGAGAGAGAGATGATATGGAAATAGTGAATCACGAAGTGCAACGGATTAGCAAGGAGGAAGTAAGGACTGCTATGAATAGGAAGAAGAATGGAACGACCATTGGTCCAGAAGCATGGTGGTGTTTAGGAGAGATGGCAGTGGAATTTTTAACCAGATTGTTTAATGGAATCTTGGAAAGTGAAAGTATGCCTGAGGAGTGGAGTAGAAGTGTACTGGTGCCAATTTTTTAAAATAAGGGACATGTGCAGAGCTATAGTAACTACAGGGGGATAAAATTGATGAGCCACAGCATGAAGTTATGGGAAAGAGTGGTGAAAGCTAGGTTAAGAAGGGAAGTGATAATTAGTGAGCAGCAGTATGGTTTCATGTCGAGAAAAACCACAATAGATGCAATGTTTGCTCTGAGGGTGTTGATGGAGAAGTATAGAGAAGGCCAGAAGGAGTTGTTTTGTGTCTTTCTGGACCTGGAGAAAGCATATGACAGTGTCCCTCGAGAGGAGTTATGGTATTGTATGAGGAAGTCAGGAGTGACAGAGAAGTATGTAAGAATTATACAGGATATGTACGAGGGAAGTGTGACAATGGTGAGGTCTGCGGTAGGCTATTACAGATGCATTAAACGTGGAGGTGGGATTACATCAGGGATCGATTCTGTGCCTATTCTTATTTGCAATGGTGATGGACAGGTTGACAGATGAGATTAGACAGGAGTCCACTTGGACTGTAACGTTTGCTGATGACATTGTGATCAGTAGCAAGAATAGGGAGCAGGTTGAAGAGACCCTGGAGAAGTGGAGATAAGAGGAATGAAGGTCAGTAGGAACAAGACAGAATACATGTGTGTGAATGACAGGAAGGTCAGTGGAATGGTTAGAATGTAGGGAATAGAGTTGGTGAAGGTGGATGACTTTAAATACTTGGGATCAACAGTACAGAGTAACGGGGATTGTGGAAAAGAGGTGAAAAAGAGAGTTCAGGCAGGGTGGAATAAGTGGAGAAGAGTGTCAGGAGCGATTTGTGACAGATGGTTATCAGCAAGAGTGAAAGGGAAGGTCTACAAAACAGTAATGAGACCAGATTTGTTTTATGGGTTGGAGATGGTGGCACTGACCAGAAAGCAGGAGACAGAGCTAGAGGTGGCAGAGTTAAAGATGCTAAGATTTGCATTGGGTGTGACAAGGATGGATAGGATTAGAAATGAGTACATTAGAGGGTCGGCACAGGTTGGAAAGCTGGGAGACACAGTCAGAGAAGCAAGATTGCGTTGGTTTGGACACATACAGAGGAGAGATGCTGGGTATATTGGGAAAAGGATGCTAAGCATGGAGCTGCCAGGCAAGAGGAAAAGAGGAAGGCCTAAGAGAAGGTTTATGGATGTGGTGAGAGAAGACATGCAGGTGATGGGTGTGACAGAGCAAGATGAAGAAGACAGGAAGATATGCAACAAGATGATCTACTATGGCAACCCCCAACGGGAGCAGCTAAAAGAAGAAAAAGAAGTTCTGGTTTGTAAGTCATGATAAGTTCAGACAAGTAAGCTGGACCTTGGCCATTTAAGGCTTTATATGTTAAAAGGAGAATTTTGAAATCTGCCATAAACTTAACCAGGAGTCAGTGTAAGGATTTTAGAACTGGAGTTATGTGTTCGTATTTTCTTGTTCTTGTAATAATTCTTGCAGCAACATTTTGGATTAACTGGAAACTGTATAAGGAACATTTTGAAGATCCAGTGAACACCGCATTGCAGTAGTCAATTCTATTAGAAATAAATGCATGAATTAATTTCTCAGAATCCTGCTTATTTAGAAAACGCCTTAATTTCCCCACATTTGTAAGATGGAAGAAACATGATTTAGACAACTTTGTAATGTGTGCTTTAAATGACATGCTAGAATCAAAGAAAACTCCTAGATTGCAGGCTGATTCAGAAAAATTAACAGTGATTTTAACTGAGGAAAATGATGACAAAATATTGTTACGATCAGCATCAATACCTCCAATAATTAATATCTCTGTTTTTTATATATATATATATATATATATATGTATATCTACATATACATATATGTATATATATATATATGTATATCTACATATACATATATGTATATCTACATATACATATATGTATATCTACATATATATATATATATATATATATATATATATATATATATATATATATATATATATATATATATATATATATATATATATACACACAGTATATCTACATCCATCCATCCATCCATTTTCCAACCCGCTGAATCCGAACACAGGGTCACAGGGGTCTGCTAGAGCCAATCCCAGCCAACACAGGGCACAAGGCAGGAACCATTCCTGGGCAGGGTGCCAACCCACCGCAGGACACAGACAAACACACCCACACACCAAGCATACACTGGGGCCAATTTAGAATCGCCAATGCACCTAACCTGCATGTCTGTGGACTGTGGGAGGAAACCGGAGCGCCCGGAGGAAACCCATGCAGACACGGGGAAAACATGCAAAGTCCACGCAGGGAGGACTCGGGAAGCAGCGCTACCACTGCGCCACCATGCCGCCCAGTATATCTACATATATATATATATATATATATATATATATATATATATACATATATATATATATATATATATATATATATATATATATATATATATATATATATATATATATATATATATACATACATATATATATATATATATATATATATATATGTATATATATATATATATATATATATATTAATAAAAGGCAAAGCCCTCACTGACTCACTGACTGACTGACTGACTGACTGACTGACTGACTAACTGACTCACTCATCACTAATTCTCGAACTTCCCGTATAGGTGGAAGGCTGAAATTTGGCAGGCTCATTCCTTACAGCTTACTTACAAAAGTTAGGCAGGTTTCATTTCGAAATTCTACGTGTAATGGTCATAACTGGAACCTGTTTTTTGTCCATATACTATAATGGAGGAGGCGGAGTCACGTATCGCATCATCACGCCTCCTACGTAATCACGTGAACTAAAAACAAGGAAGAGATTTACAGCACGAGTCAAACGCGGGAACGAAGGTAAATGACGTTAATTTTTGAGTGTCTTTTAATACTGTGTAAGCATACATATTAACACATGTGCAATTAAACGTGTGCATTTACGGGGTGATTTCTCAGGCTTAAAAGCTCGCCTTTTATTAAAAAGGTAAATGCAAACTGTTTTCATTCTGAAGGGCACAAACCACATTAGATTTCAGACGTTAAACGCGCAAAAATGTCGGTACACCAGATAAATAAGCGTAACATATTATCAGTTGTATTGTATGCTTACAATACATATAGAAATGTGTTAATTGTTAACTAATATTATGGGATGGTGTTTTTCGACTCGCGCCTTGATTTAAACGATTGCATTTCTTGGTGGGTTTGCGTAGCTTATTGTCAATATCTTTACACCACTTTTTAAGACTTAATTTAAAAAGGTTTTCTTTTCTTCTTAATTAAAATTTAAAAGCAATACTTCACCGCTGTGAAGCCCCTCTAGCGCTGACGTCCGAGGTTCGATTACCGTAAGCGAGTGCAGTGAGTGTGTACGCCTGATGAGCCAAGAATAAGGGGGAAAGACATGTCACGTACTCTTTGCATTATTTGACAGTAAACTATTTTCAATCATTCTATGATCTGCTTCTCACAACTGAAGGCACCGTGGCTGATGTTACCTCACTTGCTGGCCAACCATAAGCGTTACCTGGTAGGTAACCAGCCACTCACTTCACTCCCTTACGGGAATCGAACCTCGGAGGTTTTCTTTTCTTCTTAATTAAAATTTAAAAGCAATACTTCACCGCTGCGAAGCCCCTCTAGCGCTGACGTCCGAGGTTCGATTACCGTAAGCAAGTGCAGTGAGTGTGTACGCCTGATGAGCCAAGAATAAGGGAGAAAGACGTGTCACGTACTCTTTGCATTATTTAACAGTAAACTATTTTCAATCATTCTATGATCTGCTTCTCACAACTGAAGGCACCGTGGCTGATGTTACCTCACTTGCTGGCCAACCATAAGCGTTACCTGGTAGGTAACCAGCCACTCACTTCACTCCCTTACGGGAATCGAACCTCGGAGGTTTTCTTTTCTTCTTAATTAAAATTTAAAAGCAATACTTCACCGCTGCGAAGCCCCTCTAGCGCTGACGTCCGAGGTTCGATTACCGTAAGCGAGTGCAGTGAGTGTGTACGCCTGATGAGCCAAGAATAAGGGGGAAAGACGTGTCACGTACTCTTTGCATTATTTGACAGTAAACTATTTTCAATCATTCTATGATCTGCTTCTCACAACTGAAGGCACCGTGGCTGATGTTACCTCACTTGCTGGCCAACCATAAACGTTACCTGGTAGGTAACCAGCCACTCACTTCACTCCCTTACGGGAATCGATCCTCGGACGTCAGCGCTACAGGCGAAGCCCCTAAAATTGCGCCACGGCGTGTGGTTCGTTTATTTGACAACATGTAGATCGGGGTAATTACATTCACGGCATTCGTAGTCTGATTCACAATCTGATTGTATGGGTGGTTACCTACCAGGTAACGCTTATAGTTGGCCAGCAAGTCAGCTCGAAGTGATCACTCGAGTGAAGGCAGCTTCACAAAAAAACAGATCCTTAACAAACTGTTATTAGTATATTTTCCCTCAATTTAAAAAGGTTTTCTTTTCTTCTTAATAAAAATTTAAAAGCAGTACTTCGCCGGTGCGAAGCGCGTGGATTTGACCGACTGACACATACAGACATATTCATGAGTGCAGGTATTTCGGAAAGAAAGCACCGTGTAAACCTAAAGTTTAAATTAAGTTCATAGACTTACAAAAGGTTGCCATTGATTTGAGGCAAGATTGCTTTTCTTCTGTACAACTATACGTTGCATTCTCAAGAGTGTGCTTGCACGGCTTTGGATAAAGATATATATATATATGTATGTATGTCTATATATAAATATGTAAGCTTGTAAGTACTGCCTTACTTCTCTTTAAGAAAGGAAGATGTAATGATACTTGATTTAAACGATTCCATGTCTTCCTGGGTTTGCTTAGCTTATTGTCAATATCTTTACACCTTTTTTTAAGACTTATTGACTGAAACGGGCTTTCACAAAAAAAGTTAGGGCTTTGCTACAGGATACACCCTCCACAAGTTAAGCAAGTAAAAATAAAATATATATTTCTGTTTTATTTAAACCTTTTAAGTTCGTATGCATAGCCCCATTTGGCTGTTTTATTTTTTTTTTTTCTTTCTTCAGTAATATTTAATCTCCTTAAAGAAAAAGAACATATCCATTTTACTTTTTTTGTATCTCTTTAGTAATATTTTAGTGTAAAAGGATAACCAGTATTTAAACCTTTTATGTTACTTTATAAATTTAATTTACACAATGTTGAAAAATTAATAAGAAAGCTACATATTTTGGCAGCTGCTGCTTTAATTTTCAATGAAATGAAAAAACCTCTCCAAGAGAAAACGTCAATGAAGAAGAAACAGTTTGCACTATCTAAAAATGAGAAACCCTCATTTATAAAAGTTTGCTGCAATGACTTAACTGAAAATAAATTAATAGTTCCTATGTGTATAATACATATTTATCTATTTTACTTATGCCTTTATTCCAGCAACTTGCAACATCTGAGGTACAGTTTCTTACATTACTTTTGTTTTTTGCAGCACAGGCACCTGAAGTGACTTCCTCAGGGTCACACAGTGGTGTCAGTACCAGGATTTGAACTGACAAGCTCCGGGTTTACTGAAATACAGTAATCCCTCCTCCATCGCGGGGGTTGCGTTCCAGAGCCACCCGCGAAATAAGAAAATTCGCGAAGTAGAAACCATATGTTTATATGGTTATTTTTATATTGTCATGCTTGGGTCACAGATTTGCGCAGAAACACAGGAGGTTGTAGAGAGACAGGAACGTTATTCAAACACTGCAAACAAACATTTGTCTCTTTTTCAAAAGTTTAAACTGTGCTCCATGACAAGACAGAGATCACAGTTCCGTCTCACAATTAAAAGAATGCAAACATATCTTCCTCTTCAAAGGAGTGTGTGTCAGGAGCAGATCATGTCACAGAGATAGAGAAAAGCAAACAAATCAATAGGACTGTTTGGCTTTTAAGTATACGAAGCACCGCGGCACAAAGCTGTTGAAGGCGGCAGCTCACACCCCCTCCGTCAGGAGCAGACAAAGAGAGAGAGAGAGAGAGAGAGAGAGAGAGAGAGAGAGACAGAGTTTGTTTTTCAAGCAAAAATCAATACGTGCCCTTCGAGCTTTTAAGTATGCGAAGCACCGTGCAGCATATCGTTTCAGGAAGCAGCTGCACAAAAGATAGCAACGTGAAGATAATCTTTCAGCATTTTTAGACGAGCGTCCGTATCGTCTACGTGTGCGAACAGCCCCCCTGCTCAATCCCCCTATGTCAGGATCAGAGAAAGTCAGCGCAAGAGAAAGAGAAAAGTAAGCTGGGTAGCTTCTCAGCCATCTGCCAATATGAAATCATTCGTCCCTTGTATGAAATCAACTGGGCAAACCAACTGAGGAAGCATGTACCAGAAATTAAAAGACCCATTGTCCGCAGAAACCCGCGAAGCAGCGAAAAATCCGCGATATATATTTAAATATGCTTACATATAAAATCCGCGATGGAGTGAAGCCGCGAAAGGCGAAGCGTGATATAGCGAGCGATTACTGTATTACTGAAGAAAGAAAAAAAACGAAAACGGGCAAATAGGGCTATGCATTCAGATGTCCATCCATCCATTATCCAACCCACTATATCCTAAATACAGGAGCCAATAAGTAGATATGTATATATACAGTATATATATATATATATATATATATATATATATATATATATATATATATATATATATATATGTGAATGTATGTATGTATATATGCATATCTATATTTATATCTATATATATATATATATATGTAGATATGTAAATTTTGTATATGTATATATATATGTATATGTGGATGTGTATATGTTTATATATGTATATGTAGATATGTGTATATGTAGATATGTATATATATGTATATATGTATATGTATATTTATATGTTTACATAACCTCTTTAACACACTACTTCTCCGCTGCGAAGCGCGGGTATTTTGCTATATGTAGTTATCTGTATATGTAGATATGTATATATATATGTATATATGTATATGTATATATATATGTTTACATAACCTCTTTAACACACTACTTCTCCGCTGCGAAGCACAGGTATTTTGCTATATATATATATATATATATATATATATATACTGCGGTGGGTTGGCACCCTGCCCGGGATTGTTTCCTGCCTTGTGCCCTGTGTTGGCTGGGATTGGCTCCAGCAGACCCCCGTGACCCTGTGTTCGGATTCAGCGGGTTGGAAAATGGATGGGTGGATGGATATATATATATATATATATATATATATATATATATATATATATATATATATATATATATATATATATGTGAATGTATGTATGTATATATGCATGTCTATATTTATATCTATATATATATATATATATATGTAGATATGAAAATTTGTATATGTATATATATATGTATATGTGGATGTGTATATGTATATATATGTATATGTAGATATTTGTATATGTAGATATGTATATATATGTATATATGTATATTTATATGTTTACATAACCTCTTTAACACACTACTTCTCTGCTGCGAAGCGCGGGTATTTTGCTATATGTAGTTATCTGTATATGTAGATATGTATATATATGTATATATGTATATGTATATATATATATGTTTACATAACCTCTTTAACACACTACTTCTCCGCTGCGAAGCACAGGTATTTTGCTATATATATATATATATATATATATGACAGCAACGCTCATAACAATGACAACACAATTACATATATATATATGTAGATATGTATATATATATATGTGTCAATCTATGTATGTATGTATGTCTAGATATATATATGTAGATATGTATATATATGTGTATATATATGTAAATGTGTATATATGTAGATATGTAAATATTTATGTATATATATGTGTCTGTGTATATATATATATATATATGTGTGTGTGTGTATGTATGTATGTATGTGTGTATGTATGTATGTGTATATGTATATGTGTGTGTTTATGTATGTGTGTATATATATGTTGATATGTGTATATATATATATATGTATATGTATGTGGATGTGTATATGTATATATATATGTAGATATGTGTATATGTAGATATGTATATATATGTATATATGTATATGTATATATATGTTTATGTGTGTGTGTGTGTGTGTATATTATATATATTAAAGACAGCAACACTCATAACAATGACAACATAATTACATTGACAATCATGTTACGTTATTTTTAAAATGTTTCCTTTTCTTTTTCATAACCTCTTTAACACACTACTTCTCCGCTGCGAAGCGCGGGTATTTTGCTATATATATGTATACTGTGATGGATGGCTGGCAGCTCAACCTGGCCGGGATGCCCCTGAAGTGGAAGGATGGGCGAAGGCAGCTTTTTCAGGACACTGCCTCCCCCAAAACGCGGAGTGCGGTGGTGCCCCGGATTCCCACAGGACATCCTAGGACTTGGAAGTCCAGTTTCTCAGCCCTGTTGGGTACCGTGGGTGCCACTAGGGGGAGCTATGAAAGGACCTGGGGAGTCATGATTCCCTTGCGGCTCAGAAGTGCTTAGAAGTCATGAGGACGGAAGCTCCATAGTACTTCCGGGCTGATTAAAGACTTGGGATTCACCATCTGACCCGGAAGTGCTGGCAAGTCACGTGGCAGGAAGAGTAGGAGCTTGCTGGGAGGTGCAGTGGAAAGAAGACTTGTGTTTTTGTTTTGCTTTAATTTTGTTTATTGCGGCTGTGGTGCTTTAAAGGCACATTACAAGAAGGTAAAAGAAATTAAAATACTTCTTGGTGATTTTACCCCATGCCCTGTCTTTTGGGAAAAAGGTGGGCAACAGTGCCACTAGTGTCCATTTACTTACACTACATACATACATATATATGTACATATACATATACATGTACATGTATATGTATCCAATCTGTACCATGACACTACACCAGTGAATCATATACAATGACAAGAGAGGATTTGGATCTGGCACAGAGAATATGACAAGAAGACCTCCTCTGAACAAGAATGACTAGACAGCAAGAAGACCACCCCCTGACTAGGACAACTAGATGACAGTAAGACCGCCTCCCATCAGGGATGACTGGTCAGAAAACGGCAAGTGAAAAGGTGAGTACTTTGCATTGGTAATTACATTTAGGACCGCTGGATATAGTGGCACCATAAGTATCTCATTGCAATCTAGTGGTCGAAGGCATCTTGGCACAGTTTGGCAGTAGTGAGACCCTGGTGACCTCCTGGCCACACTATTACAACAGTATGATGGTGATGACCTGCTAGCAATGCTCTAGCATCTGTGATGCAATCACACCCTCTCCTGGGGATGAAACTGCACAATAGCACCTCCTTCCAGGGATATGGCACTCTGAATCTCCTCCTACAGGCAGGAACTTGAAGTCCAGGTTAATTAACAGAGATTCAGTCTATTCTCCAGAAGAAGCAACTGAAGATGGGAGACTAAAAAGTAAGGCAGAAGGTGTAGGGGATATTTAATTATTTTAGCACATACAGGTGTGAGTGGTTCGAAAGAGACACAAGCATAACTCAGAGTTGGTGGATCAAAAATTAGGCAAAAAATAAGAGTAGATGAGTCAAAAAACAATGGAGACAACAGAAAGAGTAGCAGGTGGCTTACTTCAGATGGAAACAAGTAACTTAACACTGAGGCACTACATCAGTGTTTCTAGCTATGAGGAACCTTTTTAGCTTGACAGGAGCAGGAACAAATTTGATAATAATTAGAAGGGGGAACAATTTTGAACAAAGTTTTTGTTGACTTCAATTTTTAAGCTTATTTACACTAAAATAGGTATGCTGATTCTGAAAGTGCAGTTAGTTTTCTTCTATCACATCAGGTTTTTTCACTACTGCTTATATTAGTGCAATTACTGTAGCATGGATTTGTGTTGGCTATTCATTTACACGCAAGGCAGTGTGGTCAGAGGTTGTGTACTGCTCTACGTAGTGAATAAGCAAAATCTATTTTTCTACTTACACATGTATTTCCTTTCTTTCACATCATGTCTGGGTCTGCTGTTTCTCGTCGTAAGTGCCTAAACAACCCTGATTCATTTTGTTATATCTGTGGCAGTTTCACCATTCACACTCAAAGGGCGAACATCAGCACATTTGTAGAGCAAGCCTATTTGGCATATTTCAAAGTTAAACTTGGTGATCAAGATAAGTCTTGGGCCCCTCATAAGGTGTGCAAACAGTGTATTGAGGGTTTACGGATGTGGACAAAAGGAACACGTTATAAGATGCCATTTGGTATACCAATGGTTTGGCGAGAGCCAGGAGATCATTTCAGTGCTTGTTACTTTGTATAGTGAAAACTTCAGGATATAACAAGAAAAATAAATGTAACATAGAGTTTCCTAGTCTACCATCAGCTATACCAGGGGTCAGGAACCTATGGCTCGTGAGCCAGATGTGGCTCTTTTGATGGCTGCATCTGGCTCGCAGACAAATCTTTAATAAAATAATAACATTAAAAATATAAAACATTCTCATGTATTTCAATCCATTCATTTCCTACCGCTCATGTTCATGGTTCCGGGTGGCTGGAGTCAATCACAGCTGTCCTCCAGGACAACACCAAATTTTTATTGGATAATGCGTAACGTACACGGGTCGTTGTGAGGTCAGGAAATAAACTTCCCTCCTTTTAATCAAGTAGTCAGCTAGCTAATTGCAGAAACCCTTTTATCGAAGAAGATGGCTAAAAGAAAAAAAGATGAGAAGTATCGTACTTTTCAGCAGGAATGGACAGAGGAATTCGCCTTTGTGGAGAGAGCAGGTTCTGCAGTGTGTCTAATATGCAATGATAAAATTGCATCGATGAAACAGTCAAATATAAAGCGGCACTTCGACACACGGCATACTACATTTGCATCAAAATATCCTGCAGGGGATATTTGACACACGCCATACTACATTTGCACTTTAAAAGTGTTGGTCTTACATAAAATGCACACATTTACTTGTATTTAGTTTTAAACATATTGTATGGCTCTCACGGAATTACATTTTAAAATATGTGGCCAAAAAGGTTCCCGACCCCTGGGCTATACGCTCAGTGGCTCATTCAGATGAAATCCCAGTGCCGGTTTTTATTACACTACCTTCTCTTGAAGAACATGATTATGGTGATGAACTAGGTGACAACAATGATAAAGAGTTTGAAATTGAAGAGGACTCTGTTTGTAAGGGATTTGATCAGCATGAGTTGAGTGATTTGGCACGTGATTTGGGACTATCGAAGAAGGCTTCAGAACTCCTAGCATCAAGACTGTGTGAGAAAAACTTACTTGAAAAGGAACAAAGGTATCGTACTTTTGAACCAGAGAAATTGCATTTCTGCAGTACTTTAGAACTGACATTGGCTTTGTGTATTGCCATAACGTACCTGGTTTAATGGAGGAATTGGGAATTCCAATCTATAACTTAACTGAATGGCGACTATTCATCGATAGCTCAAAGCGGAGCTTAAAGTGTGTCCTCCTTCACAATGGCAATATATTTGGGTCAGTTCCAATTGGCCATTCAGTTTGTCTTTGTGAAGAATATGCAGACATAAAGACAAAAAATAAAAACAATTGGGTCATCTGTGTTGACCTTAAAATGGTATCCATCCTTCTTGGTCAGCAACGCGGATACACCAAGTATCCCTGTTATCTGTGCATGTGGGACAGCAAAGCTCGTGAGAGGCATTGGGTGGAAAGGAATTGGCCTCCAAGATCTGCCCTAAAACCAGGTGATCCAAACATTCTACATGAGCCACTTGTTGATAGAAAGAATATTATATTCCCACCACTGCACATGAAACTGGGTCTGATGAAACAGTTCGTTAAAGCTTTGCCAACTGATGGAGACTGTTTCAAGTACCTCATTTTGGCATTTCCTAGCCTGTCATTTGAAAAAATAAAGTTCGCTGTGTTTGATGGTCCACAGATTCGGCAGCTTATCAAAGATGAACATTTCATCAGGACAATGTCAGAAGTCGAAAAGAATGCTTGGTTATCATTCAAAGCCATTGTCAAGGACTTTCTTGGAAGCACACGAACAAATAATTACACAGAAATTGCCCAGAAACTCTTGGAGAGCTACAAAATGCTTGGTTGCAATATGAGCATCAAGGTGCATTTTTTGCATAGCCATTTTCTAACTTCCCGGAAAACCTTGGTGCAGTCAGTGATAAGCAAGGTGAACGATTCCACCAAGATTTGAAGGTCATGGAAGGACGGTATCAGGGTAGATGGGATGTACATATATGACTATTGTTGGAGCATCCGGCGGGATTGTCCTAACACTGAGCACTCCAGGAAAAGCTATAAGCGTAAATTTTTTACTGTAAAAAAATGTCTTAAAGTAACAATAAATCCTTTGTATGAACAAAATAAATTTAAATAAACAGTACATTCAAGTTATTATTTCATTATTTTTGTAATTGTATGTAAAATTTGTATGCTTTTTGACAAAAATGAAGGGTACCCTGTATCGTAAAAACTGGATGTGATAGCAAAAAAACTGGGGTCATTTCTGGATTCATCACCCAAAAATTAGTAAAAAAAAAAAGAAAAAAAAAAAAAAGTGTAAGATCTAACTCAACAAAAAATGCGTTCCCCATTTGTCTCATATCTGTTAAGAATAAATCTTGGATGTGGGGGTTGGCAGTTAAAGGGTGTCAAACATGCACTTTGTGTCAGGGAGCATTACTTCAGACAGCAGCCCTGACCCAATGCAAGTAGATGGAGCAGGAGTTACTCCTGAAACAAGAGTTAAGTTGCACATTTAATTAATTGGATATTATAGGTAATATTCCCAAAATATAAAACAAAGTAAAATGGGTGTGACAAAAATACCATTACAACCTAACCAGAAGTCTTGCATTCATATGTGGTTCTCTGTTTTATGTTCTGTCTAACTTGGTCTTTGCAGGTGCCTGGCCTTTGAATGGAGTGTCAAAAACAGGCAACATGCCTTTCTGAATATAGCTGCCAAGACAGGTAGTCTTCTCTTCATGCAGGGATGGCAAGTGGGAGCTAGAAAGGAGGAATAGCCAATTTGTGCAATTTCCTGTCACGAGTCCTGGACCAGTGGAGCATTGTGGTACAGACTGGCCCTCAGATTCAGGACCAATCGTAAACAGCCTTACTTTAGGCCAATGGGTGCAGAAACTTCCATTTCAAACCTGCCCTCCTTTCTGGTTTTCTTCCTCAATGGATGGGCTCATGTGTCTAACTCCTCCTGCTTTCCCCCATTTAGGCCATGATGTGCACTATCTCCTAAAGACTTGCAGGTTGGTTATAGAAACATTTGCTTATTTCAGTGACTCCTTTATCCAAGGTGACTAACAGCATTTGTGATACAATTGATCACATTTCTTTTGGTTTTTCAATTGTAGCACAGGCATGTCAGGTGACTTGCTCATGCTCACACGTCAGTAGTGAGATCTGAACCCACAACATGAGGTTTTCAGGTCCAAAGCCTTAACCATTACACTGCCTTCCTGGAAACAGAGCACAGCTGTCCTTATCAGTAAAATGAAATATATACCTCCTGAAACAATGTCTTTTGCACCATAGAATATATGCATACCTGTTACAAAACTGTTTCTTTTTTTTTATCTAATACAAACTTATATTCTTAAGAAAGACATTATAAACATACAATTACAACAATGCTAGATACCACAAATACACAACAGCCAGAGAAAATTAAAATAAGTGCACTTTGTGCAGTCCTTAATTCAGTTAATTTCTCCTTGGTATATTTTAATTTCTGAGCATTTCTTTTTGCCATTACAATACTTCATACAGATAGAGATTTCTTTCAACTCACAGTAAAACAAAGCAGTTCTAAACTCATTAACAAACAAAACCTAACAATATCTGTCCGTTAACATTATTATTGAATTATGGGCAGCTAATTTTGTAAGAAAGAAAAATGCCATCATCATCCCTGGACAAAAACTTCAGGGAGTTCCAATGTCAGATATAATAGACAATTCAAAATACAAAGTTAGACTGTCTCAATCCTGGAGACCTAGACCAAATTGCCACCCACCCCTTAGCTATTTTACAGTATAATGATTTTGAAATGAGCCACAAGCTTAACTGGAATTCAGTGTAGACTCTTAGGTTAGAGGTATTGTATGCAGTTGTACTTTCTAGATCTAGTATTGATTCTTGCAACAGCACTTTGATTTAATTATAAGCTGCACAAAGAACAATTTTGAGTAAGTAGTAAATAATGCATTGCAGTACTCAATTCTACTAGAATTAAATGCATGAATTAATCTCTCAGTATCCTCCATATAGAAATCATCTTCGTTTTCCAGTACATTTAAGCCTAAAAAAAACAGGCTTTTTATAGTTTTGTAATGTTTGTATTTTAAAAGACATACTAGTGTCAAAGATAACACTTAAGCGATTTTGTAAAAGTAGAAAAACTGAGTTAATAAGTGACAAAATATTCTTGCAATCTACATCATCTCCCTAATAAATAATAACGGTCAACAAGCATTTTGCTACTGGGAGTGTTTCACCTTTACTTTTAACAGGTTTTACTTGCTGACTCCAAATCTGAAAACTGTTTTCGTCCAGCACGTCCCATTTTTTAGTTATTATGTTTCAGGTCTTGGACAACTAGGGTGACTGGACAGTAAAGGTGGATAACCATTTTGATAAATACCAGTAATTCCACTAGGGATGCCATTGAGATAAATGATTTCGCCACACATTACTAACAGCTTGAGTTGTTAATTAAAAAAAATTAATAATGACAAGATAATTTTTAATTAGCAGAAAAAAAAATATTTGTTACTGATTACCAAGTCTTATATGACTCTAAAGCATAATGACACAACTCAGACATGATGGTGCAGTAGGTAGTGGTTTTACTGTTAAACATAACATTGTATTTCAGGACATTTCATTCGTTAGATTCACCATTACTTTGAAAATTATGTCAAGGCGATGGACAGAAACGGCGATGCTTTTCAGTATTTAAGAAATAAGTTTGATGTCGAGAAAAGTGAAGATAAAATTAATGAAGGTGTTTTTGTTGTTCCTGGAATCCATGAACTGATGCTTGACGATGAGTTCAAAAGGAAACTGAAGCCCACTGACTCACCAGCATGGGAAGCATTCATGTGGGTTTCTTGGCAGTCACAGAGCAGAGAATTATGCTGAGCTTTTGGAGAACCTGCTGAAAGCATATATGATTATGGAGCCAGAATGTCAATGAAGATGCATTTTTTACAGTCTCATCTTGACTTTTTTCCACCAAATCTGTGTGATGTCAGTGATGAGCATGGGGAAAGATTTAATCAAGATATAAAAGGTGATAGAAAACTGATATCGGGGAAAACTCACTCCAAGCATGATGGGTGACTACTGTTGGTTCTTGCAAAGAGAGATGGATGTGCAGTACAAGCGCAAAAGTGAGTGCCTCCAACATTTTTGGGTACGATGACCTCACTTTTATATTGAGGTAAATTAACATAAATATACTTTAACGTGTGTCTGGTATCGTCTTCTTGTTAGTTTTCAGAATAAACACATCAAAACAATTTTGGTGGGACATAGTCCAAACTCCAGATATCATGTTGATATATTATATTGATATTCAAAAGTGTCAAAACATCAATGATGTGTATTTCAAAAAACCTGATGTGCTAGCTTTATTCTGATTTCATATATAGAATCAGTGTAAGAAACTTAATAAAGAGCTGCTCTGAAGTTCCCAGTAGTAAACAAAAATATTTTTTGTAGACCAGTGTAACCTTTCTATTTTTTGTATTTTGGGACAATTAGTTATCCTCCATCCACAATTTTAACTCACAAGTAATTAAGAACCCTATTTTAGAAACATTGTCTGGTCTAAAAGAAAGGTGTAGCTGGGTATCATCTGCATGCAGTACGAGAGAAAATAAATGTTATTTTTTCTAATGATAGTTCCAAACAGAAGCAAGTAAAGATCTCAGGTCTGAGCCCTGCGGGTCACCATACTTATGGTCTGAATATAATGGCAAACTACTATCAGCACATTTCTGTACATTGATTTGACAAATAAGAACAAAACCATGCACAGATGGTGCCTGAGAGCCCAATATAATTTTCCAGCCTGTGTTAGAGAACAGAGTGGAAAATTATGTAAAAGTTGCACTTAAAGCTAACAACTTAATCACTGCGGAATTTTCTTCATCAGAAGATGTTAGAATGTTATTTACAACAGAGATTAGTGTGGTTTATCTTGTGTAGAGGGCGGCACAGTGGGTAGCGCTGCTGCCTCGCAGTTAGGAGACCCGGGTTCTCTTCCCACGTCCTCCCTGCGTGGAGTCTGCATAGGTTTCCTTCGGGTGCTCCGGTTTCCTCCCACAGTCCAAAGACATGCAGGTTAGGTGCATTGGAGATCCTAAATTGTCCCTAGTGTGTGCTTGGTGTGTGTGCCCTGCGGTGGGCTGGTACCCTGCCCGGGATTTGTTCCTGCCTTGCGCCCTGTGTTGGCTGGGATTGGCTCCAGCAGACTCCCGTGACCACGTGGTAGGATATAGCGGGTTGGATAATGGATGGATGGAGTTTGAAAGATGACACTGAAACTGGAATCTAATATTTTTCAAAAAAGAAGTTAATTAAATATGCACTGCCAATATGTTGAATTGCAGTTCAGAATTCCCATTTCTTAGATTAAAATTCTTTGCATTTATATAGCGCTTTTCTCACTACTCAAAGCGCTCAGCAATTTCAGGTAAGGGCCATGTTCAAGGGCCCAACAGAGCAGAGTCCCCCTATTGGCATTTACGGGATTTGAACCAGCAACCTTCCGATTGCCAGTGTAGATCCCTAGCCTCAGAGCCACCAGATTAGTCAGATTAGCAACTGGTCTAAACAGTATAACATTACTGTACAGTTTCTGCTGTAACACACAAATCAGTTCAAAAGATTAAACATGATGCTTTCTTCTGAATCTTGCTCTTTCAGAGCACACTTGATTTGGCTCTTCAAGTTCTGTACTCATGAGAAAAAAAATCCTAATTTCTTTGCCCAGAGATCTCCTTATTCTCTACTTTTAATTCCTGTCTTTATCCAATGTGTATTGGTTATTGTGTTACAATCCTGACATCTTCAGTCATAGAAGGTTCAAAGTAGGTTATGTACAGTACAGTCCCCTTCCCTATCATTATATAGCACAAACTATCAAATAAACCTCAAAGTTTAATGATAGTTATCATATAACTAAGTTATGAATGTGCAGCTGGACAATATCTCAGTGCTAATGAAAAAGCAAAGAAATGAAAAAATATAACTTGTGTCACAAGAACAACAAATAGACATCATAAAGGTTTGGGGCAGCCACCCATATAATATGCCTTGACTGCAAAAAGGTATTTAAAGATATTGAGTTGTTCACAAAATAGAGTCCAAAACAGAATTGTGGTATTGTATCAATATCACAGCTTTAAAGGCCAGTGTAGGAAATGATGTCATTGGGGGCTAGAAGTGGAAATGACGCCATCAGAGGCGGGGCCAGAAGTGACATCATTGGAGGCGCCGGAACCCTGGAGGATTTCCAGAGAATGGTCTGCAAGGGATTGAGAAAGACAGAGCACCCCGCCATCCCCAGGTCGGACTTGGAATTGCCATTATTCAGGCCCTTTACTTGAATCATTCATATCCTATGTGTGTGACACTTGCTATGAAACATCCTGGAAAGCAAACCTATTTAACCCCAAATAGTTGTGGTAGCTGAACATTCACCACATAAATTTGAATCAGATATGGATTTACACTAACTGCCTAGTAAGTAGCCAGGAGTATAGATAGATAGATAGATAGATAGATAGATAGATAGATAGATAGATAGATAGATAGATAGATAGATAGATAGATAGATAGATAGATAGATAGATAGATAGATAGATAGATAGATACTTTATTAATCCCAATGGGAAAGTAGTTATATGAAGCAAAGGTGTGAGCCCAATGCTGACACCCCTCTAACAACACTGCTTTTCTCCTATACTGTTAAATTACTTCCTTTTGCTATGAGACATATCTTAACAAAAAGATGAACTGGCCATAAAAAGACTGAAAAGTGAAATATTTATATAGGATTAGTAAAGCCTCTCTATTATATAAAATAATCTTGGGATGAGACTTTTTTCCAGCAACAAAACGTGACCTTTTGAAGAGAGACACTTTAGAAGAGAGATCTTTTGAAGAGACATTTTTACATCCCACGAGACTGGCAAGTCATGTCATACTTAACCTTTGTAGCAAGTCATGTGATACACATGCAGACCAGGTTAGAGAAAAGGAAAGTAGGAAAATTTGACAGTCTCAAAAAAAAAAAAAAAAGAGTGAAAAGATCACATTAGCACAAACAAGTGGAAAATATTACTTGGTAAAATAATGGAAAAGCGAAAAGAGATCACATAGTGTTTGAGGACAAAAGGACAGGTGCTGTACTGTCTTTTAAACGTTCAAAGTGCCACCCAAAATGCCGATCACGCAGAATGAAAGCACCAGCATGCCAGTAGCTTATCGAGCAAAGAGGAGGTAAAAACAAACAACTTACTTCTTTCCCAATGTATCACCATTTAAGAGGGGTTTCAGAAAAGCGACCATGTCACCTTGGTGTGCATTTAGCCACACTCTTCACAAAACAGCACATATGTGGAGGGGATTGGTATGCGAGCAAAGTTCAGATCACATGGCATGGCAGCACGTAGTGCTGGCTGGAAGGGAGGGAAGGGGTAGGCGAGAGAAATGCAGATTATGAAATGTATTTGTTTCCCATTGTATCACCATTTAAGCATGGTTTTGGAGGAGCGGATGCGTCTCCTTGGGGTGCATTCAGCCTCCCTCTTAACAACGGCACGAAGTGCAGGTGGGGGGGGAAGGAGTTGGCGAGCGAAACGAGCAGGGGGTGAAGCTCACTAGTAATTACAATGAAACTACACATTCACATGCAACATGATTAAAGTTACAAATCAAAAAGTTGCATAATTGTTTTTTTTTGTCTCTTTAGCATAAGTTAACAATTAAGTAGCAGCATGTTGAGAGGGTACCAGAGGGTAGAAAGGAACCCGGAAGTGGCTGGTTTCCTTAAGCGTCCGGGTAAAGTCACGGCAGCGGTGCTTCATTTTTTCTGAGAAAACAAAACAAAACAAAAAAAAAAAAAAGGTTAGTACCCAGCCATTGTCCCCTGGCATGACTTGTTGCGGTGCGCATCAGGTCCTTAAGCTGCTCCCTATGCGCTCGTGCGTGAAACGACCCCCCCTTCAGCCCAGACCCATCGGGTCGGGTGGCCCGAACCGAGAGGTCGTAAACTCGTGAGAGAGTGCCAGCGTTGGCTTGGAGTTTACCTTGGCGATAAGTGACGGTGAACTTATACGGCTGCAAGTCCAAAAACCATCTGGGGCCTCATGTATAATGCCGTGCGTAGAACTCACACTATAACATGGCGTAAGCACAAAAGCGGGAATGTGTGTACGAACAGATAAATCCAGATGCAGGAATCTGTGCGCACGCAAACTTTCACGTTCTTCCACTACATAAATCCCGATCAGCGTGAAAAGTAACGCACGTGCATACGCCTTCTGTCCCGCCCCAACTCCTCCCAGAATTATGCCTCTTTGAATATGCAAATCGATATAAACAGCCTTCTGTGAAAAGACAATGGGAAAAGCACGGGGGAAAATATAAGAATTTCAGCGAATACCAAGTGGAGGCAAAGGAAAAACATACTATTTGTTGGTTTAAACAGTAATATAAATCAACAAAAGAAAGTTGATCGAGTGACATAGTGTCGGAGAAACTCGAAAGCTCAAGTTCACAAAGTCGCACAGTGCTCGAAATAAAAAAGAAGTCACATATCAAAGTCGGCTTGAGAAGGCGACTCGTAGCCAACCGTCTGAGTGTCATATGTAAGCTTATTAGGGTACAGAGAAAAAAAAAAAAATAGGCACACAGTGGGGAAAAAAAAAACATGAAATGTCAACTTTAATCTTGAAATTTCCACTTTTATCACGTAGTTTATTTTGTCATTACAGTAGAACATCATAAACTTCATCTTAAAATCGCTTATTTTACTAGTTTCTCAAGTAGCATGTTAAATGCTTTGTTTTGTATTTGATCTTCTATATGCTCTATGTGTGTGAATCACTACGTGCTTCCGTTCTTTCTCTTTCTCCGACAGGACACAGAATCCATTGCATTCGTGATATTACAGCTCTTTGAATAATTAAAATACTGAGAT
The DNA here is from genome assembly GCF_900747795.2 of Erpetoichthys calabaricus. Lineage (NCBI taxonomy): Eukaryota > Metazoa > Chordata > Cladistia > Polypteriformes > Polypteridae > Erpetoichthys > Erpetoichthys calabaricus. The sequence goes on from NC_041404.2 coordinate 103,422,709, forward strand.
GTATACGGGATATCTTTTTCATGATGATAGGAATGAAAGCATGTTATTAAACATGGGAACACGGTGGCGCAGTGATTGTTCATATCTCACGCAAGAGGCTTGCTGCGCCATGTGCGACCTTTGATGAAATAATTTATTACAGAAGTACTGTCTCTTTCAAACGTACTAACCTCCAATTCCTGTCCATACTTTTCTTTCTCCAAATATCCAATCGCCACACAATCAGCTCTGTAATAGACGTTAAGCCATCTGTAAGCTTAGAACGCCGAATCTTCAAAACTTTTAAGGAACATTGAAATATCTTCGTAGTGCATGTTTAATTATTCTATCCGTTTATCCTACCAGTGTCGCGTCACCACCAGCAATAATACAGCGCAAGGCAGGAGCTATCCGTGAACTAGCTAGCGCTGTGGCACCGTGTCCTCACATGTTTAATTATTAACAATACAGATTATTTAAATAAAGTTAAAGTTTTACCTGTATACTATAAGCAACATATTTTGCTGCATTTCATCTTAAAAATTATATCGTCATCATACGCGCTTTATAAAGTGGCGCAGGTTGTGCAATATTATAACTGTAGTGCAAGTTTATAGTGGGGTACTGGTAATTGTACTTATAAGTATAAACAGTTCTACAAGAAGCACTTGATGGACTGATTGAGTGCGTTTATAGTTCTTGGAATGAAACTGTTTCTGAAACGGGAGGTCCGTACAGGAATGGCTTTGACGCATTTTGCCGTGGTTGAGGTAGTGTGTGCTTGAAACTGTACACCTATAATTCTCTTTCCGATCAGCTGCTGCTGTGATTCCCCACTCAGATACAGTGATATAAATACTCCGAGTGGTGCAGTGAGAGTAATATGGAAAAAGATGATCCGCTGTGGCAACCCTTAACGGGAGCAGCTGAAAGAAGAAGATGCAGTGAGCGTAACAACGCTAAAGCAGTTATGGTATTTGGAATACTATGGCTATTCCCTGGGCCATTATATTGCTACATGTTAATTACAATCAGATGCATTACACTAATAAACAATATGCAGTTAATTTCAGTGTATTTATAAAGCCGTGTCAGGAATGTGGGTCTAAGAAAGAAAGGGTGACCACACAGGAACAGTAGCACTGCTTTGACGCTGGGTGCCGCCAGTCTGCAAAACCGAGTGGAGAAATTGCGTACGCCAGGGTATGAGGTACCGTGGAAATGTGCGTGGCTTTACGCCAAGTTTAGGTTTTATACATCGCGATTTGAGCGTGGAAACGTTCGTACGCAACATTTCTGTGCATGCACACCGTTTATACATGAGGCCCCTGGTGACCTGAGGATTCGAGTCCCTGTGGAGGGCCATCCACTGGAGGGCAGCATGGTCGGTCACCATGGTGAACTCCTGGCCCAGCAGGTAGTACCGCAGGTGAGTTACCACCCACTTGATGGCCAAGTCTTCCCGTTCCACTGCTGCATACCTTGTCTCCCGGTCCAACAGTTTCTGGCTCAGGTAAATCATGGGGTGCTCGACACCATTGATGCTTTGGCTCAACATGGCACCTAGACCTGTGTCTGAAGCATCGTTCTAGAGGAGAAAAGGAAGAGAAAAATCAGGAGTTCTCAAAACAGGTGCAGTTGTGAGGGCCGTTTTTAGGTGACTGAATGCCCGCTCCGTCAGATCGTTCCACACCACATACAAAGGGCCCTTTTTCTTTGTCAGATCCGTCAAGGGGGCGGCCCTCTCTGAAAACCGAGGTACAAACCAGCGGTAGTAACTCGCTAATCCTAAGAAGGCTTGCACTTGCTTCTTGACGGCATAAACACCAATAATTTAATTAAAGTTACTACTTTAGATGAACAATGTACTAAAACTATAAAAACAGATTATAGATTAAACAAAAAATACACACAGAGCGGTGCTAATAAAAATAACTTAGTTTCTGTTCCCTATATCAATAACGCACATAGTATTAATCTCTGCTCCTCCGAAACATTAAATATGGCACTATTAAATATTAGAGCTTTAACTAACAAGACGTTTTTTATCAACGATCTTATTAGTGATAAAAAAAAATAGATTTTATTGCACTAAGTGAAACGTGGCTTAGCTCAGATGGCGCAGCTGTTTTAATCGAATCTGCGCCTCCGGATTACAGTTTTACTCGTGCATATCGCCAAGGAAAGAGAGGTGGCGGACTAGCAAACATTTACTCAAGCAGGTTAAAATGTAAAGATGTCAGTTTTGGTAAATTCAAGTCCTTTGAGTATCTCGCCGTTGTTATCCATGGAGATTCTCACATTCTAGTATTATCCGTGTATAGACCTCCTAAATTCAACGCGTCTTTCTTTGAGGAATTCTCTGACTTGATGTCAATCTTAATTACGAACTATGACACACAATTAATAGTCGGCGACTTTAATTTTCATATAGATAATCAGTGTGACCAAAGAGTAAAAGAATTTATGAACCTCCTGGACTCTTTTGATTTGGGACAGCTCGTTAATCAGCCTACACATAAAGCAGGTCATACGTTAGACTTAGTAATTACTAAAGGACTAAAAGTTGATATAAAACAGGTCATTGATACGGGTCTATCAGACCATTTTCTTCTACTTTTTAATATAGAAATAATGATAGAAAACACTCATGAGAAGCATATTGTTAAAAAAACGCTTCTTTGACTCATCAGCAGCTTTAAAACTTACAAACATTCTAAGCAATCAGTCCATTTATAGTGCCAACTATAATAGCGAGGATAATGTAAATAGTAAGGTGGAAAGATTTAATATTAAAGTGAGGGCTGCTGTTGACTTAGTTGCACCTGAAAAGACAGTTAAAAAATTTTCTAGCATTGTTATACCATGGAAGACCCAAAGAGTGTCTGATTTAAAGAGAACATGCCGTAGAGCTGAGCGTAAATGGAGGAAAACTAAACTAACTATTGACTATGAAATATTAAAAGTTAAAATAACAGAATATAATAACACAGTCCGTCTTGAGAGGCGCTGCTATTTCTCTAAGATTATAAATAACAATGCTAGTAATCCCAGAGTCTTATTTTCAACGATTGATCATCTGTTAAACCCGGGTAACTCAAAGGAATGCCTCCTAATTACTTCCAGGAAAACCTGTGAGGCTATCGCTGTATTTTTCAATCAAAAAATTAATGATATTAGAAATAACATAGTATATCTCCCCAACACTAAGGATCCTCCTAAACCCCAGTATTCAGTAATAAACAAATTAAATTCTTTCACTAGGATAGATTTACCTGATTTACATAAAATAATTTCTCAAATGAAACCCTCCACCTGTGCCCTTGACCCAATACCAACAAATTTTTTCAAAGAAGTATCGGGTGTGCTTATTGATAATGTTCTTGACATAGTAAATTCGTCATTAGATACGGGGGTCTTCCAACACTGTCTTAAGACTGCTGTAGTTAAACCCCTACTTAAGAAAAATAATCTCGACTCCTCTGCTCTTGAAAATTATAGACCCATCTCTAACCTACCTTTCTTAAGTAAAATTCTAGAGAAGGCAGTCATTATACAGTTAAATGAGCATCTCAATAAACATGCTATTCTTGATAAATTTCAGTCAGGGTTTAGAACAAATCACAGCACAGAAACTGCACTCGTTAAAGTAGTAAATGACTTGCGGGTAAATGCAGACAGAGGCCATTTATATGTTCTCATCCTCTTAGATCTGAGTGCCGCATTTGACACCATTGATCATAATATTCTTAAGAATCGCCTTAGTCAATGGGTGGGCCTCTCTGGCAGCGTCTTAAATTGGTTTGAATCCTACCTGGCAGGGAGAAAATTCTTTGTTAGTTGTGGTAATTATAATTCAAAGACACATGATATCCTATATGGTGTTCCACAAGGCTCTATCCTGGGTCCGCTGCTTTTCTCAATCTACATGCTTCCATTAGGTCAGATTATCTCGGGACATAACGTGAGCTACCACAGCTATGCTGATGACACACAGCTGTATTTATCAATAGCACCTGATAACCCCCATTCTCTTGATTCACTAACACAATGTCTAACCTGTATCTCAGAATGGATGAATAGTAACTTTCTCAAATTAAATAAAGAGAAAACCGAAATCTTAGTGATTGGCAATAATGGATACAATGAGGCTATTAGAAATAAACTTGATGCATTAGGATTAAAAGTCAAAATGGAGGTAAAAAGCTTAGGGGTAACCGTTGACTGTAATCTGAGTTTTAAATCGCATATTAATCAGATCACTAGGACAGCATTTTTTCACATAAGAAACATAGCAAAAGTTAGACCTCTTATATCATCGAAAGATGCAGAGAAATTAGTTCACGCGTTTGTTTTCAGTCGGCTAGATTACTGTAACGCACTCTTCTCAGGACTACCCAAAAAAGACATAAATCGTTTGCAATTAGTGCAGAATGCAGCTGCTAGAATCCTTACCAGGAAAAGAAAATCCGAACACATTCCTCCAGTTTTGATGTCACTACACTGGTTACCCGTGTCTTTTGGAATTGACTTTAAAATTCTGCTTATGGTTTATAAAGCCTTAAATAATCTCTCTCCATCTTATATATCGGAATGTCTGACGTCTTATATTCCAAATCGCAACCTCAGATCCTCAACTGAGTGTCTCCTTAGAATTCCAAGAGCAAAACTTAAAAGAAGTGGTGAGGCGGCCTTCTGCTGTTATGCACCTAAAATCTGGAATAGCCTGCCAGTAGGAATTTGGCAGGCTAATACATTGGAGCACTTTAAAAAACTGCTGAAAACACATTATTTTAACATGGCCTTCTCATAACTTCACTGTAATTTAATCCTGATACTCTGTATATCCAATTCATTATAATAACTATTCATTCAGAATCTGTACTAACCCCTACTCTCTCTTCTGTTTCCTTTTCCGGTGTCCTTTTGGTGGTGGCTTGCGCCACCACCATCTACCCAAAGCACCATGATGTTCCAACAATGATGGATGGATTAAAAGCCAGAAGTCTGTATGACCATCACCATCAAGTGACTCAGTGAGAACCCTAACTACAAAGAGGACTATTTCATTTATGTTAGGTAGAATGCCCAGGGGGGACTGGGCGGTCTCGTGGCCTGGAACCCCTACAGATTTTATTTTTTTCTCCAACCGTCTGGAGTTTTTTTTTTGTTTTTTCTGTCCACCCTGGCCATCGGACCTTACTCCTTTCTATGTTAACTAATGTTGTCTTTTTTTAATTTTGTATTTTATCTTTTATTTTTCTTTTCTTCATTATGTAAAGCACTTTGAGCTACTTTTTGTATGAAAATGTGCTATATAAATAAATGTTGTTGTTGTTGTTGTTGACTATCGGATGGGACAATTCAAGGATGTAATTTATTTTTGAACTTGTCACGAGTTCCCCTCCCACCAGGTAGCCCAAATACTTGGCCTTGTTCAATCCAAAATAACATTTCCGGGGATTTACACGTAACCCGACCTTCGCTAGCGTCAGGAGGACGGCGTAAACCTGCAATACATGATCCTCCCAGGTGCTGGAAAAGATGACAACGTCATCGAGGTATGCGGCACAGTAGAACTGGTGGGGCCTTATCACTGTCTACCAGACGCTGAAAGGCTGCCAGCACCCTGTGCAGTCCGAATGGAAGGACCTTGTATTGCCAGTGTCCACTAGGGGTGCTAAATGCCATCTGTCTTGCAGATGCTGTTAAGTGAATTTGCCAGTATCCCTTCGTCATGTCAAGAGTCGTCAAGTAATAGGCCATCCCCAGCTGCTCGAGGAGTTTGTCCTATGGCATGGGATAGGCATCGAATTTGGAGACTCGATTGAGACGTCGAAAGTCGTTACAAAATCTCCACGACCCGTCCAGTTTAGAAACAAGGACGATGGGACTGGACCATGGACTGACTTTCTTCAATAATGTCCATGTCCAATATCTGTTGAACTTCTAGCTCCACCTCAGTATGTTTCGCCTCTGAGGGTCGTTCCCTGACTACCACCCCCAGGTCCATCACTATGTCGTGCTGAATCAGCGAGGTGCAGCCCGGTGCTTCACTGACCACTTCTGGGACAGACAGGATCGCATTTCCGAGCTCCTGTCGCTGCTGGGGAGTCAGATTGTGGCCAAGATTAAGTTCTGCTTTTTTTGAGAAAAGCGAGAGGGTAGGGCCGGCATGAGGGTGGTCTTCCCTATCCTTCCATGGCTTCAGTAAATTAACGATATACCCGCTTGCTCGGCCAACGATTTGGTTGACTCACCAAATAGTCAACGAGCCCTTTTCTCTCTTTCACCTCGTACGGGCCCTGCCAATGAGCCAGCAATTTCTAGTGGGAAGTGGGCACAAGCACCATTACCCAATCTCCCAGCTGAAATTCTCGCAGGGAGGTTTCTGTTGTAGTTCAGCCCCTACGCTGCTTGAGCCTTCAACATGTGTTCCTTTAGTAGGGGTCGAATTTTTTCCAATCTATCGCGTAATTGCGTGATATACTCTAAGATGTTGGTGGAGGGAAGTGCCTCCCCTTCCCAACCTTCTTTAAAAACGTCCAAAATACCCTGGGGTTGGCATCCATATAAAAGTTCAAAAGGGGAAAACCCGGTGGAGGCTTGTGGTACCTCCCGATAAGCGAAAAGTACCGGGGTAGAAGTTGGTCCCAGTTCCTACCGTCCGCCCTGACTACCACCTCTGGATAATGAGTTGCGTATTCAACCATAACTAATATGTACTTATGGCCTCGCACCGAAAGCTCCAGGGGTCCCACTATATCGATACTGATCCTCTCAAAGGGAACATCTATAAGGGGAATCAGGACCAGAGGAGCGCGATCCCTCCTGGGTATCTGACGTAGCTGGCAGACTGGGCAAGACTGACAGCAACGTCAGACCTCCTCGTTGATCCCGGGCCAATAGAACCGGAGCTTCACTCTCTCCAAAGTTTTCTCGGCCCCGAGGTGGCACCTAAGAGGTGGGCGTGAGCTAGTTCGCAGACCTCCCACCGGTAGGTCTGCGGAACTATCAACAACTTCCATGCCTTGCCATCGTCTTCCGCAACTCGATACAGCAGATCATTCTCCAAGACAAAGTAGGGTCCTGGTGGCGGGGAATCTGACAACGATATGCCATCTACGGACACGATGGCATTCTGGGCAAACTTCATGGAATCATCTTTCCACTGTTCTCTTTTAAAAAGACACCAGCGTAGAGTGAAATTGATAGTCTATGCCGGTGAGTGGATCTGGTGGAAGGACCGGGGTAGCGACCATCTGACCCGGATCCTCACTCGTTTGCACTTCCGGGTCGAGGTCTGTCACCGAAGAGGAATTCCCCCTGACCGTCCACGTCATCTACAGTTGCAAAGGAGCACGGCATGGGAGCAGCTGGGAGGGCCCCTTGACCATCCACAATTAGACCAAGCTAGGTTCAGGAGTGATCCCTGCTCTACTGCGTTTATTTTCTGACCAGTCTTGTCCCAATATAACCGGAAAGGGGGGCTCGGGCAACACAGCGACAAGCAGTTGTTTCGGATTCCCCTTCCAGGTTATGAAGCACTTTGCGAACCTATATGACCTGGTCTCCCCATGTACACAAGTCACACTCATTCTTTGAGCTACCCACTGTCGCAGTAGAACATAGCGGTGAGTAACAATGGTAATGTTACTTCCGGAATCGAACAATGCCACAACCGAGTGCCCATTTACCAACACCACTCCTGAATTGGAGACCACCAGGGGATTTGACAGCACAGTGCCTCTCTCCCTTGGCCCAGGTGCAGTCCATCAGCTCATTGTTTAAGGGACAGGTGGTGAGGATATGCCCCACCTCACCACACTTGAAACAGCACAGCGGGGCAGGCACCCTGTGTTTTGGTTTTGCCGGAGCCTCTGTAGCGTGATGGGTGGGCTCAGGGGAAGCTGGCAGCTGGCGGTCTAAGACCTCCAGAAGACCGTTCATGTCTTTATAGGGGTGTCTTTGGACCTGCTGGGTGAGAGTCTGGTATGGCATTGACTAACCCCTCACAGGCTACCTGTTTGACCACCTGGCGAGCCTGGTTGATATCTGGCCTTAGCCAGCGCCTGAGCTTGCCCCAGAACTCGAACACCTGGGCTCTGGCTGGGCAGTTGGTGTCATATTTCTTGCCTGCTGGCCCAAGGTTATACCGTATCATTTAAAGATCTCGGCCTTCAGGCGGTCATAACTGGCGGCTTCCTCCTCAGGCAGATCGTGATAGGCCCGCTGCGTGGCACCCTTCAAGTACGGCACCAGTATGGATGCCCTTTCTGCCCTCAGCCACTTTGAGAGGATTGCATCTCCGAACCATCGACATAAATGACTCGATATCATCCGACTTGGAGATTGGTACAATAGGAGGTGGTGAAGGCCGTGCGGGCTCCAGCTTTACCACTTCCACCGTGGCCAGCCATCTCTTGGACTCCGCCAACTCCACCTTCATGGCTGCCTGATCCAGCTTGACAGCCTGGAGCTTGTTCATCATGGTGGTTAACACCATGTTTAGGTCTTGCCCTTCAGACATTCTTCGGGCTTCTATCCTGCCCACTACCCCACTGTAAAACAAGACAAACAATCAAAGGTTTGGGGTTTTTGGCCCTGTATACTGTAAAGTAAATAGGTTAGTGTTCTCTCTCCAAATTACAACAGACAAATGAGGGTTGGCAGGGAGACAATTTAAGGTGGGACTGGAAGTGAAGTGATGAGATGCTGGGAAAAATCGTGGTGGTGGATGGGAAAATGACGTCATCAGGAAGGGACCAGAGAATAGAAAGTGGCTGGTTTCCTTAGGCATCTGGATAAAGTCACGGCGGTGGTGCTTCGTTTTTTCCTGAGAAAACAAAGAGGTTAGTACCCCGCCGTTGTCTCCTGGCACGACCTGTCACGGTGCGCGTCGGGTCCTTAAGCTGCTCCCTATGCGCTTGTGCATGTACTGTACAGTACTGTGCAAAAGTTTTAGGTAGGTGTGAAAAAATGCTGTAAACAAAGAATGCTTTAAAAAATGGAAGTGTTAATCATTTATTTTCAATCAACAAAATGCAGCGAATGAACAAAAGAAATCTAAATCAAATCAATATTTGGTGTGACCACCCTTTGCCTTCAAAACAGCATCAATTCTTCTAGGTACAGTTCTTGAACGAACTCGGCTGGTAGGTTGTTCCAAACATCTTGGAGAACTAACCACAGATCATCTGTGGATGTAGGCTTCCTCACAACCTTCGGTCTCTTCATGTAATCCCAGACACACTCGATGATGTCGAGATCAGGGCTCTGTGGGGGCCATACCATCACTTCTTGTTCTTCTTTACGCTGAAGATAGTTCTTAATGACTTTGGCTGTATGTTTGGGGTCATTATCCTGCTGCAGAATAAAATTTGGGGCCAATCATACGCCTCCCTGATGGTATTGCATGATGGATAAGTATCTGCCTGTATTTCTCAGCATTGAGAACACCATTAATCCTGACCAAATCTCCAACTCCATTTGCAGAAATGCAGCCCCAAACGTTCAAGGAACCTCCACCATGCTTCAGTTGCCTGCAGACACTCATTATTGTACTGCTCTCGAGCCCTTTGATGAACAAACTGCCTTCTGCTACAGCCAAATATTTCAAATTTTGACTCATCAGTCCAGAGCACCTGCTGCCATTTTTCTGCACCTTAGTTCCTATGTTTTCGTGCATACTTCAGTCGCTTGGCTTTTTGGCTGCAACTCTTCCATGAAGACCACTTCCGGCCTGACCTCTCCGGACAGTAGATGGGTGTACCTGGGTCCCACTGGTTTCTGCCAGTTCTGAGCTCATGGCACTGCTGGAAATCTTCCGATTTCGAAGGGTAATAAGCTTGATGTGTCTTTCATCTGCTGCACTAAGTTTCCTTGGCCGACCACTGCGTCTACAATCCTCAACGTTGCCCATTTCTTTATGCTTCTTCAAAAGAGGTTGAACAGCACATCTTGAAACCCCAGTCTGTTTTGAAATCTTTGTCTGGGAGAGACCTTGCTGATGCAGTATAACTACCTTGTGTCTTGGTGCTGTGCTCAATCTTTCCATGACATGAAACTGTCTTCCACAACCTCACCTTGGTAGCAGAGTTTGGCTGTTCCTCACCCAGTTAAGCCTCCTACACAGCTGTTTCTGTTTCAGTTAATGACTGTTTCAACCTACATGTGACACTGATGATCATTAGCACCTGTTTGGTATAATTGGTTGATCATACACCCGACTATAATCCTACAAAATCCCTGACTTTGTGCAAGTGTACCTATAAGAATTGATGCTGGTTTGAAGGCAAAAGGCAGCAACACCAAATATTGATTTGATTTAGATTATTTTGTTTGCTCACTTTGCATTTTGTAAATTGATAACAAACAATTATATTTCTGAAAGCATTCTTTGTTTACAGCATTTTCACACCTGCCTAAAACTTTTGTACATTTGTACTGTGTATCAGGGGTGTCAAACTCCGGTCCTGGAGGGCCGCAATAGGCTGCAGGTTTTCATTTTAACCACCTTCTTAATTAGTGACCTGTTTTTGCTGTTAATTAGCTTCTTTTGCCTTTGTTTTAATTAACTCGACTCAGACCCCCTAGTTACTTCTATTTCCTTAATTAGCACCCAAACAATAATGAGATAAAATGAGCAAACGGGTGATCAGCTAACCACATTATCTGAACATAAAGAAAGACGAGGGTCTCAGTAAGGTTGATCTCTCAGGTCAATAATCAGAAACAGAAAATCAACAGTTTGGGAAATGTCTGCTGTAGCAGAAAGAGCAGCAGCAAGCCAAGGAATTAAGTAACAGGTTTAATTAACAGCAAGAATTGGCTTCTCATTAAGAAATTGGTTGGAGTTTGAAACCCCAGTTTAGCTGGTCATCTATTGGCTCATTTCATGTCACATTTCTGTTTGGCTGCCATTTAATGAAGAAAAGAATCAATTGAGAGGACTGAATCCTTAAAAACAGGGCTATTAAAATGAAGGGCAAAGTAGTTAATTAGCAGTGAAAACTGGTCACTGATTAGGAAAAGGGTTAGAATGAAAACCTGCAGCCACTGCGGCTCTCCAGGCCTGGAGTTTGACACCTGTGCTGTATATGATTACAATACGCAGTACTACACAAGATAACATATACAGGTATTACATTTTGTATATAACTTGCTGAATACTTTGCATGTCTTTATTTGTAAGTCAGACAAATAGTAGACAGAAAAATACAATAGTATTTAAGGAAGAATGTTTTATTTCATTGATGAGAACAGCAATGCTTTTATGTCTAACCAACCTCAGTCTTTAGAACCGACTCAGGAAGTTGTATTTATTGCAGAGTTGGCAAGTGATTCTCTGCAGGACATTCACTCAACCAACACCCACAGGAAAGCCAAGCTACATAGCTGGCAACCTTCAGCTAGGCAAATCGTCTTGGGCTAGGAGTGAAAAGGCAGTTGGAGGATGGAGCATCAGACCAGTTTAGCAAGAGTGACTGTGTTTGGGCTGAGAGCCTAAAAGCCATAAACAAAACAACTGTGGGATGAGTTACACCGAAATTCTACTGGTCTAAGGTTGGCTGTTTGGGACGGGTTTTGAATCAGAGGTCATTCTATACCACAGCACCCTGTTTTTGCAAAGATTTGGACAGGGAATCTATAAATTTAGTCAAATTACCCACACCTTTCTTTCTTTCTCTCTCTCTCACACACACACACACACAGGCCATAAAGACTGAAGTGGACAGCTCAGCAGCCATATTGAGACAGCTTTTTCCTGAAGAAAGCCAACTAGAAATAATGACTTAGATATTTAAGTAACTACACATCTGTGTGCTATTTGCATCTACACATCTAGTATTTATCAGGTTGTATGGTTGCCAGTATTCACATGTACTTTCAGGTCAAGTCAAGTGCATTTTTTTCCTCAGAATTCTACACACAACACCCCATAATGACAATGTGAAAAAAAGTTTGAGGTTTTTGCAAATTAAAAATAAAAAAACTGAGAAATCACATGTACATAAGTATTCACAGCCTTTGCTCAATACTTTGTCGATGCACCTTTGGCAGCAATTACAGCCTCAAGTCTTTTTGAATACGATGCCACAAGCTTGGCACACCTATCCTTGGCCAGTTTCGCCCATTCCTCTTTGCAGCACCTCTCAAGCTCCATCAGGTTGGATGGGAAGCGTCGGTGCACAGCCATTTTAAGATCTCTCCAGAGATGTTCAAATCGGATTCAGGTCTGGGCTCTGGCTGGGCCACTCAAGGACATTCACAGAGTTGTCCTGAAGCCACTCCTTTGATATCTTGGCTGTGTGCTTAGGGTCGTTGTTCTGCTGAAAGATGAACCGTCGCCCCAGTCTGAGGTCAAGAGCGCTTTGGAGCAGGTTTTTATCCAGGATGTGTCTGTACATTGCTGAAAGACAGACAGACAAACAGAAAGAACTAACAGGTCTAGACACTAAAATAGTATTTTTTACAGGAGACCCACTTATTAAGCAAGGATCAGTTCTGGCTGCAAAAAGACTGGACTGGCCAAATGTTTCATTCCAGCTTTACAAGAAAAACTAGGTGTGGGAATTCTCATTCATAGAACAGTCTCATTTGTAGTATCAGATGTTGTATCTGATCCTGAAGGGAGATACATGATTGTCAGGGGTAATTTATTTAATTGTAAAATGATTTTGATAAATGTTTATGCACCCAATGTGGATGATAGGGACTTCATCCAAAATGTATTTGCATCCATTCCCAATGTGAACACTCATAAAATTATATATGGTTGGGGACTTTGTGTTTTAAATCCAGACCTACATAGGTCTCCTGTCACATCTAATACTGCAAAAACAATTACAGTTCGTAACTCACCACAACTTATCAGACCCCTGGAGATTTCTAAACCAAAACTCAAGAACATATTCCTTCTACTTACCAGTGCATCATTGCTACTCAAGAATTGATTATCTCTTTGTAGATAACCATTTCTTGCCTATGATTAAATCCTGCAAGTATGATGCTATTGTTATTTCCGACCATGCCCCTTCGATCTTGGAGCTAATATCATTATGCCCCACATACTCATCTCACAGATGGCGTCTTAACCCACTTTTATTAGCAGACTAGCTGTAGCCAGCCACACGTTGCTGTGGCGCAGTCTGGTTAAATGGAAAAGAAAGAAAAGAGAAAGCACACTTTCCTAATATGTTTAATTTCACAATGCATGTGGGTATACAATATTTTTTGTTGTTCCATTGTCTGGTTTGCCGATTCTAGAACAAGCAACAAATAATTGTCCATGTGAGAACCAATCAGTGTCTAGATCTAAACCACACAATTCTAAAGATTGGCCCTGAGCTTTGTTGATGGTGATTACAATTCCCAATTCGAGTGGCGTTTGCAATCTCTTCAATTGTAATGGCATATCCGTTGGAATCATAGGAATGCGAGGAATGAGGACATCTTCACGTTTGAAAGGTCCTGTCAAGATTGTTGCTTCTACGACGTTGCTCATTAATTTTTACTGCAAACCGCGTGCCGTTGCAAAGCTTTGGCTGGTTGATATTTCGCAACATAATTGGCACGCCGATTTTCAATTGCAGTACATACGGTGGCATCCCTGGCAGATCAAGTGAATTCAAAAATTCTGTTGGATAATTAACTGTTTCATCTGCTTCCACAACAGTGTCAACGGACTTGTATGTGACTGCCTCACTTTGAATGTTAGACTGAATAATATTGTTAAGTTCGTAGACGTCTTTGTTCTTGGCTGCAAGAATAGCTCGTTCACTCAGCCAATCGTGATTATTATAATTGGTTTGAATATTGGGAAATACTTTTTCAACCAATTTTTCTTTTGATGTCACTAAATTGCAGAAGTTATGAGGCAATGAAATTCATCTTGAGGTCTGATCAACCGGCACCTTTCCGTTCCCAATTTCCAGCAATTGATATGAGAATATCTCAGCTGATCGATCGTTTTGCAGCTGGACACGCATATTTGTAGTTAATTTTAACATCTTTACGTGTCGCCACAAAGTAGAGTATTTCAGGCAAGCATTTATTTCATCCGCTGGTGTCGATTGAGGAATTACAGGTAATATTTGCCCGAAATCTCCTGCAAGCAATATTAATGCGTTCCCAAATGGTCTGATGTTTCCACGCAAATCTTGCAATGATCAATCAAGAGCCTCGAGCGATTTTTTGTGCGCTATTGTGCATTCATCCCAAATAATAAGTTTGCATTTCTGCAATACTTTTCACATGCCGGATGCTTTGGAAATGTTGCACGTGGGAGTTTCAATGAATTGCATGTTCAAAGCGGAATGAGCAGTTCTTCCACCTGGTAGCAATGTTGCAGCTATTCCAGATGACACAAGAGCTAAGGCTATGCCATTTTGGGATCGAATTGCTGCCAGAATCAAACTAATTAGGAACGTTTTACTAGTTCCTCCTGGCGCATATAAGAAGATTTCTCCAACCGTTATTGACAGTTTGCATTATTTGATCGTAAATGCCTTTTTGCTCAAGCGTTAGCTTAGGAATATTTGATTGCACATACGACAAATGATCACCCGTGTTGTAATTTTGTTCACAACGCAATTCTACATTGAATGAAGCAGCAGCAGATCGATTCGGTGATGGCATTCCCAATTGATTGAGAACTTTGTTCACGATTTCTAAGCACAAATCTTCAATCATTATCAACGCTTCGTTGTAGATTTCTGCTGTGAAATCCATGTTCATATTTGAATTTTCCTTGCGTATTCGATGGAAAATATCTTCAGCCATGGATCATAAATCGGAAACATTGAAATGGAATCGTAAAATATTTAGTACAAGGGGGCTCCGCCCCCTGCTCGCTTCGCTTGCCTACCCCCGGTGTTGGGAAACCCGAAACACATTGATGAATGTATGAGATATGTGCCTGCTTTGCTTGTTGCATTTCAGATGCGCACTGTAGGCGCCTGCGTTCATTGATTATATCCAGGCGGGCTCGTGTTTGTATCTCTGTCAGTTGTGGTCGTTCGTTTTGAACCCGTGCCTGCTTTGCTTCCGCAGTTTCTGACGCGCGTTGTAGGCGTCTATGTACATTGTATTTGTCCATGCGGAGCTGTTTGGTTGTGGAGCCGAGACAGTTTTGCTTCCGCGGTTTCAGACGCGCATTGTAGGCGCCTACGTCTATTGTTTTTATCCATGCGGGCTCGCTTTTGTAGCTCAGTTAGTTGAGCTGGATCGTTTTGGAGCCGTGACTGTGACTCCATTAGTTATCCATTGTCTACTGTTAGTAATATGGATAATTGCACTTACTGTTAATACGGAGCGTTTTCTGTGGTTGTACTGTTAATGCATCACTGTAATGTGATTCACATATGCTATATGGTTTGGACGTGTGAGGATGCCGCACGTTTAATACAGAGAGTTTGTTTATTCTCATTACCCGGACCATGCTGTGTAGTGTGGACGTTTAGTTCAGAAGCATGTTGTAGGCGCCTGGGCCTTTAGTATGGAAGGCGCGAGAAAGTACGATCTTTGTGGACCTTTGCGGGTGCCATAGTGTCTTACGTGTGACTCTGGGGTGCAGTGCAGAATCCTCTTTTCTGTGTGGAGGTGTCGTTAGTCATTAGCTAGGGGCGCGTTGTTGCTTCATGTCCTATTCAGAAGCGCATTGTAGGCGCCTGCGCCTTTCGTACTTTCCAAGGCCTTCCGTACTATCTTTGTGGACCTGTGGGGCCTTCGTAGCCTCTTCCATTTGACTCTGGGGTGCAGCGCAGTATCCTCTTTTTTGTGTGGCTGTGTTGTTAGTCGTTAGCTCTGGGCGCGTTGTTGCTTCATTTCTCATTCACGTTAGTTGAGCTCTTTCGTTTTTGGGCCATGACTCCTTCATTCGCAGTGGATAAGACTTCGCTTGCGGTTTATGAGACGCGCGCTGTAGGCGCCTGCGCAGTATGTCTCATGGTCCCATCGCCGTGTACCTGCGTCCATGCCTTCCGGTTTACCATTCTCGGTTAGTAATATGGATAAGTGTGTGTTGCTTTTACGTTGAACAGATGGCGCTGGTTTTCCAAAAAAGCATGTTTTTACCTGTCACAGGCGAGACATCTATATAATAGTAGGTATATAAAAACTCGTGCGTATTCGAATGCAACGTTGTCAAAATTTCAAAGCAATTGGTGAAGAACTTTCGGAGATTTAAGATTTTGAACAAACGAACATTTACATTTTTATTTATATAGGTGAGAACTGTACAGAATTTATATCAAAACAAATCAGTTTTTTTCTAGAGACAAATACATCCTCGGAGGTCCCTGAAGGCTTTAAGAGGACAGATTATCTCATATCTTTCCCACAGAAATAAATTGGAAACCAAGCAGGTATCAAAGCTAACCAGAGAAATTACTAGAATAGATCAAGAACATGCCAGGTGTCCAAGTGAGGCTCTTCATAGGAAAAGGCAGGCTCTGCATTCAGAACTCAACCTCTTGACAACTAAAGAAACTGAACAACTCATTTATAAATCAAGACATCATTACTATGAACATGGAGAGAAAGCTAATAAGCTCTTAGCTCAACAAATCCACAAGCAAGAAGTTCGCAGTGCAATCCCAGCAATCAGCAACACAAACAGAAAATCATTGACCATAAAAATATAATGCACATATATAGACTACTATAAATCCTTATATTCAACTGAGTTTAAAGAAGACAAGACACAATCTAATACATTTCTGGATGCATTACAGATACCACAAATAGATACTCTTAGTGCAGAGGAATTGGATTAACTGTTGGCACTATCAAAATTACTAGATGCTATAAAGTCATTTTGGAGTGGGAAAGCAGCAGGCCCTGATGGCCACTCTGGCAAATTTTATAAGAAGTTCTCCACTCAGCTAGCTCTCCTTTTATTAGCAACATTCACAGAAGCTAGCGGCAATAAAATTTCTACCTCAAACTTTTCGCCAAGTATTAATCACTGATTTTCATAAACAAAATAAGGACATATTACAATGTGCATCCAATTTCACTTCTGAATAATGATGTTAAGATACTCTCCAAAGTCCTAGCTAGAAGGATGGAGAAAGTGCTGCCTTCAGTAATAAAGATCAAACTGGATTTATTAAAGACCAACACTTAGCGTCCAATCTTTGATCCCTGTTTATTGTAATATATTCACCCGTAAAGTCAAACATCCCAGAGATTTTATTATCCTTGGATACAGAAAAAGCATTTGGTATGATTGAATGGAACTACCTTTACACTACATTGGAGAAATTTGGGTTTGGCCTGAATATTTGTGCATGGATCAAACTACTGTATACCAATCCAGAAGCTTCAGTTTGTATTAACATTAATTCAGACAACATTTTAAACTAGAACGTGGTACCAGACAAGGATGCCCCTTGTCATCACTACTTTTTGCAATCGCCATTGAGCCACTGGCAGTTCACTGTAGAAATGCCTATGAGATAAAGGGGATTATCAGAGAATGAACACTTCTCTATATGCAGATGACATGGTACTGTATATATCAGACCCACAAAATACTGTGCCTGCAGTCCTATCAGCACTAACAGAATTTCAAAAGATTTCTGGTCTCAGAATTAATTTGACTAAAAGTGTGCTCTTTCCAGTGAATTCTCAAGCACACAATATTAGACTGGACACCTACCATTTTATCATTGCAGATCAGTTTAAATATCTAGGGGTAAACATCACAAGTAAACATAAAGCTCTTTATCAACAAAATTGCCGTCTGTATGGAAAAAATTAAGCAAGACTTACATAGATGATGAACCCTTCATCTCACTTTAGCTGGAAGAATTAACATCATTAAAATGAATATCCTCCCTAAGCTTCTCTTTTTATTTCAAAACATTCCAATATACATCAATAAATCATTTAAGAAATTAGATTCAACCATAACCACATTTATTTGGGATTCAAAACATCCACATATCCAAAGAGCAATCTTACAAAGGCCAAAGGCAGAAAAGGCAGAAGGTGGCACGGCTCTACCTAACTTTTATTATTGGACAGCAAACATACAAACTATAAAAACCTGGACATGGACACAAATAGATGAACATCTACAGGCTTGGTCCGCAATAGAAATAAAAATTCTGCAGTACTTTATACTGTATTCCTTGCTTTGTGCCCCAATAAATGCAAGTTATCGCCAATATACTAACAACCCAATTGTGCTTCACTCATTCAGATTATGGAATGAATGTAGGAAGCATTTTAAGATATAGAACCTTTTATTAGTGGCACCGCTGCACGAGAACCACCTTTTTCAACCCTCGCAAACATATGCAGTTTTTAATGTCTGGAAGAGATCTGTACAAAGACAACGTTGTAGCGGGGCCACAGAAATGTTGTTGTTTATTGTGTTTGCACCGTTGTGTCTCATCACATCACCCAGTTTAAACTAGTATGTGTTTGTTTAAATGTCATCCCAGTAATTGGATATGGGGAAGGTTGATGTGGGGAGAAAGCAATCCCTGG
The DNA here is from genome assembly GCF_900747795.2 of Erpetoichthys calabaricus. NCBI lineage: Eukaryota > Metazoa > Chordata > Cladistia > Polypteriformes > Polypteridae > Erpetoichthys > Erpetoichthys calabaricus. The sequence continues at coordinate 103,441,189 of NC_041404.2, forward strand.
AAACGTCAGAGCCGGAGTTTTCCATTACATCCAGCTCATTATTATTTAAACAGAAAGGAAGGAAAGAAGGCGGCGAGAGGAGAGAAAAGGAGATTCTATTAACAGCGGCCATTATCTATATGCTACACCGATCACTCTCCCACTTGGACAGAGGCAGTGGTACTGTAAGAATTATGTTTCTAGACTTCTCTAGCGCCTTCAACACCATCCAACCTCTGCTCCATAGGGACAAGTTGACAGAGATGGGGAGTATATTCATATCTAGTGGCATGGATCGTGGACTATCTTACAAACAGACCTCAGTATGTGCGTCTCAGGAACTGCAGGTCTGACATTGTGGTCAGCAACACAGGAGCGCCGCAGGGGACTGTACTTTCTCCGGTCCTGTTCAGCCTATATACATCGGACTTCCAATACAACTCGGAGTCCTGCCATGTGCAAAAGTTCACTGATGACACTGCTATCATGGGTTGCATCAGGAGTGGGCAGGAGGAGGAGTATAGGAACCTCATCAAGGACTTTGTTAAATGGTGTGACTCAAACCACCTACACCTGAACACCAGCAAAACCAAGGAGCTGGTGGTGGATTTTAGGAGGCCCAGGCCCCTCATGGACCCTGTGATCGTCAGAGGTGACTGTGTGCAGAGGGTACAGACCTATAAATACCTGGGAGTGCAGCTGGATGAAAAATTGGACTGGAGTGCCAATACTGATTCTCTGTGCAAGAGAGGACAGAGCCAGCTATACTTCCTTAGAAGACTGGCGTCCAACGTCTGCAATAAGATGCTGCAGATGTTCTATCAGACAGTTGTGGCGAGCGCCCTCTTCTAGGCGGTGGTGTGCTGGGGAGGCAGAAAGACGCCTCACGCCTGGACAAACTGGTGAGGAAAGCAGGCTCTATTGTAGGCATGGAGCTGGACAGTTTGACATCCGTGGCAGAGCGGCGGGCACTGAGCAGGCTCCTTTCAATTATGGAGAATCCACTACATCCACTAAACAGTGTCATCTCCAGACAGAGGAGCAGCTTCAGCGACAGACTGCTGTCACTGTCCTGTTCCACTGACAGTACCTGAGGAGATCGTTCCTCCCCCAAATTGAGACTCTTCAATTCCACTCGGGGGGGTAAACTACAGTGACCTGAGCCCCGCAGAAGCCAGATAGACTTTAATAATGGAAATGCCTATTTTCCATGTGTTT
>NC_041404.2:103777385-103779885 GCF_900747795.2 Erpetoichthys calabaricus
ATCATGTTACGTTATTTTTAAAATGTTTCCTTTACTTTTTTATAACCTCTTTAACACACTACTTCTCCGCTGCGAAGCGTGGGTATTTTGCTAGTCCAATGATAATAAGATCTCTAGGGTGTTAGACTTTGTGGGTGAATATATTACATTAAGCAGGTGTCGAAGATTGCAAGCTAAGTGTCTGCCTTTAATAAATTCAGTTTGGTCTTGTGATATTACAGAAGAAAGCACTTTCTCAGTCCTTCTATCTAGGACTTTGGAGAGTATGTTAACATCATTATTCAGAAGTGAGATTGGTCTGTATGATGCACATTGTAATAAGTCTTTATTGTGCTTAGGAAAGGCGGTAATTAATGCTTGGTGAAAGTTTGAGGTAGAATTTTATTGTCTCTAGCTTCTGTAAATGTTGCTAATGAGAGGATCTAACTTGATTGTGAATTTTTTATAAAATTCGGCAGGGTAGCCATCGGGGCCTGCTGCTTTTCCACTCTGGAGTAAGTGTCTAGCATCTAATAATTCTGAAAGTGCCAGAGGTTTATCCAATTCTTGTGCACTGAGAGTATCTAGGTGTGGTATCTGTAATGCATCCAAAAATGCATTAGATTGTGTCTTGTCTTCTTTAAACTGAGTAGAATATAAGGACTTGTAGTAGTCTCTAAATGTGTGAATTATATTTTTATGGTCAATGACTTTGTCTCAGCTTGTGTTGGTAATTGCTGGGATTGCACTGAGAACTTCCTGTTCATGGATTTGTTGAGTTAAGATCTTATTAGCTATGTTGATGGTAATGATGTTCTGATTTAAAAATGAATTGTTCTGTTTCTTTAGTTGTCAAGAGGTTGAGTTCTGAATGCAGAGCCTGTCTTTTCCTGTGAAGTGTCTCATTTTGACACCTGGCATATTCTTGATCTATTCTGGTAATTTCACTGATTAGCTCTAATACCTTCTTGGTTTCCAATTTATTTTTGTGGGAAAGATATGAGATAATCTGTCCTCTTAAGAAATCCTTCAGAGTTTCCCAGAGTATTTCTGCAGAGACCTATGAGGCTATATTTGTCTCTAAAAAATTGATTTGTTTGGATATAAATTTTTACAGTTCTTGTGTGCAAGGTGATTATATGGGGTATAATGATTTGAGCTCCATGATCAGAGGGGTGTGGTCAGAGAAAACAATAGCGTCGTACTTAAAAGATTTAATCGTAAGCAAAAAAATTGTTATCTATAAACAAATAATCAGTTCTTGAGTAGAAGTGATGCACTGGTGAGTAGATGGAATATGTTCTTGAGTTTGGGTTTAGAAATCTCCAGGGGTCTGATAAGTTGTTATCAGTTACAAACTGTGCAATTGTTTTTGCAGTGTTAAATTTCATCAACCCTGTGGCAGGAGACCTATCTAGATCTGGATTTAAAACACAATTAAAGTCCCAGCCATTATAATTTTATGAGTGTTCATATTGGTAATGGATGCAAATACGTTTTGGATGAAGTCCCTATCATCCACATTGGATGCGTAGATATTTATCAAAATCATTTTATGGTTAAATAAATTGCCCATGACAATCATATATCTCCCTTTAGGATCAGATACTACATCTGATACTTCAAATGAGATTGTTCTATGTATACGAATTCCCACACCTCTAGTTTTCTTTGTAAAGCTGGAATGGTATAGTTGGCCAGTTCAGTCTCTGTGCAGCCAAAACTGATCCTTGCTTAATAAGTGGGTCTCCTGTAAAAATACTATTGTATCATTTAGACCTTTTAGATGAGAGAATATTTTCTTTCTCTTTAAATCATGATTGAGACCTTTAACAATCCAGCTGACAAAGTTCACTGTTTGGTTATGGAGACTGCTGAGCTTTTGTTGCCATTTTGTAGTCTTAACTTAAGATAGGACAGCTTTGACCATAATTTCCAATTTTCCCAGGAGTTTTTAACATGAAGCCTATTGTTGCGTTGACACTTATAATTGTAAGGATTAAAAGGATAGATTAGAAATAGCTTGCTCTCTTTCTCTCCCCTCCCCAGTCCCTCCAACGGGGGTTACATAATTTCTCTCCCCCCCCCCCCCCCCCATTTTGCCTCTCTATGTGAGGCTAGACCACACTTCACAAAGTCCCAGTCCTCTGACATACCTAGAGATAGAGCATGGCCAAAACAAAACAACCCCCTAACCAATGGCATATAAGGATTAAAATAGAGATATCTATTGACAATACAGTCCAAATGCTATAAGCATAAAATATAATCTTAAACTATCTTGAGAGAGTAAACCCAGGGAATGATGTTGAACTGTAGCCCTGGATAAGCATAGTAAACCCTAATACAATAAAACAAGGACCAAGCGTATAGTGTTGAACAGTCCCCTAAAAATAATTGATTTATTTTAAAAAATGTGTACACATACATACATACATACACATATATAATTGTAATTAAAACATAAACAAGAAGTAGCCTAGAAGGAAGAGAAGGATGTATAGTTACGGTAGCAGTATCA